>NC_064424.1:25887500-26187500 GCF_023375975.1 Astyanax mexicanus | reverse complement strand
CCATGTGCTACACCGCAACACCATGGTAAACACACAGACTACAGTCCGATGTACTCACCTCTGAACAGCAAAATAACTAGCGCTGCAGTCAGCGGCTAATGCTAATACTATTTCAGTCTCTGGAGTGCTGGAGAAACCTCCCTGAAACTCATGTATAACGCGGTACTTTAGCGGAGTGGCTTTACTGCTCCGTACAACCTGACTAGTAAAATTCATACATAAGATGCACCAGATTATAAGGCGCACTGACGATTTTGGGGAAAATTAAAGGATTTTAAGTTCACCTTATAGTGCGAAACATATGGTAGCAAGATTGCCAAAAGTAAATAAAAGTAAAAGTAAGTACAGATTTTACCAGCTACAGCTGTTGAGCCAATTCTGAAGCCTTTACTCACTTTAGGTCAGAGGTCACAGCTTCATTGCAGAAGTCTGTAGGATTATCCATGGACCAGTCACTTTTCAGAGACACACAGCTGGGCTCTGGAGAAACTGTCCTTTGTGTTTCACTTCTGTTAATTTTAAACAGTAAAAAATTCAGCATTTACACAGTGAAGCTCAACGCACTGCACATCTACAGGAAAGCTTAGGAACACACAGTGTGTTTACTGCATGCAGTGCTGTACCGAGGCTCAGAGCTTCCTCCTCCAGTGATGAAGTTTCCAGGCTGCTCCATGGACCAGTCACTCTCCATAGACACACTGCTGGGAGCTGGAGAAACTGCCCTCTGTGATTCAGTTCTGTAAACATTGAACACAGTGAAAACTCCAGCATTTACACACAGGGTGGTATTTAGGCATTTAGGGGCCCCAAGCAAAATGGACCCCACCCTGCGCAACACCTCTGGATCACAGCAAAAAAACATTTGCCCCAACACCCCTCTCTGACCACGATGCCCAAAGCCTTCAGGAACCACAGCATAGTACACATAATAATGTTTCCATTTGAACATTTGAAAAAAAAAAAACACCATCCTATAACAACCAACATATAAAGAAAGTAAAATAAAATATACTTAAAACTATGCACAGTAACTATTAGTTAACATTACTTATATTATTTTCTGAATATATATATATATATATATATATATATATATTTTTTTTTTTTTTTTTACTTTGACTGAAAATGAATTTATTAAAATTTTACTTTGCTATTATTTAACTGAAATTCACTTTTATATTTTTTATATTTGAAAAACAACAAAGCACAATGCGCTTCTTCTCTAGCTGAGTTGTCCATCAGTCCGGCATTGTGCCTCTGTGTTTTTCAAATATTTAATAACATTATAATGAATAATGTTGGATCAAGCGTAGTTTAAACTGCAAAGCACACTATAAACACCCTCTTTACTGAAATGTTAAAATACTGTTATTTGAGCAAGACTGAGTCAAAATGCTCTGCCTAAGATTGAGTCAAAAACGCCCTTTTTTGCAGCATGCAGAACTGAGTACTCAATTTAGTTAAATAAACTTTAATATATGTAAGTATATTTAATATATGAATGATATGTAAAGTTAATCAATTATTATCAAATATAAAGGCTGAGGTTTTGGTCTGTTTCCATGATTTAAAAGTGAAGTAGCTTTATCCATTCTAGTGTTAAAGATAGTGAACAGCTGGTGTGCATGGATACTGCTGAACATGTTCCAGTCTGGTTTTATGCTACTGTCAGTAACTAGTGGGAGAGGGAATTAAGACCATCCTAGAAGTTAAACGGCCTCTTACACTTTGTTGTTGCATTCAATTTATAACCATTTGTTGTCTGGAGGCCCTAGGTCAGCTCCGGGCACGAGACAATTGCTTGGTTTTCCTATCCTGGTGCAACAGGTCTGTTTACACAGGAAAGCTCAACCCACATCACATATTCAGGAAAGCTCAGGAGCATGCTGTACACTGTGTTTACTGTGTGCAGTGCTGTACCGTAATTTAGAGATTCCTCCTCCACTGATGAAGTTTCCAGGCTGATCCATGGACCAGTCACACTTCATAGATGCTGCTCTCCTTACCCTGAAAAGAGTTCCTTTATTATGAAGAGCAAAATTTACTAAAACTCATTCAGCTTCAACATGAGGAATCTATACATTCTTTCATTTTTCTGTTTCTTCATATGAAGTGCTGATATAGGGCTACTCACTCTGAATCATTTCCTCTACTGCTGGATTTATGAGGCTCCATCATGGAGCTGTTCCTCTTCTAACACACTGTAACACACTGCTGGATCCTGGAGATGCTGCAACAGATATTTTAAACAGATATGTAATACAGCTGCAAACAATGTTTTTCCGACTTAAATTCTCACTCAAATGGATGTAATTTACATGGGATCTTAATGTGATTTTCTGTTTCACATAGAATCGTTGAGTTTATTCCCATCAGGATCGGTCATGTCTGTTGTGATCATTTGAGAGGAAGTTACAAATTAGACATAGGGAAATTATCTATATTTATAGATAAGATGCTTCAAAAACTGTGTCTAAAAAAGGTTTAAAATCGTAAAATTAAAAATTAATTGACATCCATTACAAGACGATTACTTGCAAAATAATTAAAAGTTCACCTGTAGTTCGGTATTTTGTGAATTCCAGTTGAATAAAATATTTTCAATCATATATTTCAACCTTGAAATATAATAATATATATTGTTAAAATCATGTCTCGTTTTCATGAACCCAGCGTCTTGCCTGTTTATATTAATGCAAAGTCATTCACAGGGTTGAACCCTCTTCTCATATGTAGTTTCCTGTTTCAGTCATCTTGTGTAAATTGATCTAAAATTTTAATTCACCACTGAGATTATGAATCGACTCACAGACCAACATCTGGATTTACAGCACAATAATCTTCTACATAATTAGGTTTAAACAGTTAATAAACTCACCATGTGAAATCCAAAGCGCTGATTTCTGTCGTCTCTCCTTCTCATGTGAAACAGCTCAAAACTTACAACTTTCACTTCCTTTTAGTCATCTGACTTAATCCAGCAGGACCAAGGAACACCAGAGTGTTTCTACCCACACTCTTACTGTGAGCAGATCCTGTCTGCCCTGTCTCAGGTTGTCTCATTCTTCTCAAAATGTCTCAGTCCAATGTTTTTTCATTCATTTTAAAAGGTCTAGTTGGGGTCTCTAGAATCAATGCCATGTGAGCTGTTTTTTGTGAAGAAAGTGTTTAAGTGATCCGGTATAACCATGCTTTAGTCCTGCAAGCATGACACATCTGGCCCGTGAGGTTGTTTAGACTATAATAAACAATAATGAAAAAAATTAAATAAAATGCTTCTCTGGCAAGTTTTTGTTTGCATTCTTTCCCTGTCTCTCTGTCACACTCAGCCTTACTTTAGTTTCCCATTATTGGATTCCCTATCTCCTTGTAAGGGCATTTTTTCCAGTTGTGTCCAGGTGTTTACCTGCTTTGAACTGTACTGCAATTGGGTTCAACAACCCTCTGGGCTGGAGAGCTACTAGTCTGTGGCACTCCATTCCATTACACTTTTTTTTTTGTGTAACATGTGTAATGCCCTGCTAAGTGCAGTTCAGCCACTGACCTAGCCTTAAGAGCCTCTGTAAAATGTGAAATCTACCAAAGATCCTATGTAAACACACTAAGGTGGGTATTCCAGGGTTTTGTTGGCTGAGCCGTCCAGGCAGTTGAAACAAAACCCTTGGGTGGATTTTTACTTATAACTGTCTTTCGGTTAGCAGTATTTTTTTTTATTAAATATTGTTGTTTCTTGCTTTCTACAATTTTTTTCTTTTTTGGTAATACATAAACAGAAAAAAACAAGTGAAATGCATAGGGAGAAATATTAAATTATAAGCCATTTGCTTCAACTTGCTCACACGTTTGATGTCAGGGTCAATCTGAGCTTAAAATAAGATTTCACACACTGATCTGTGATGTTATTTACATTTCTGCAATCTGAACTATTTTCATAGATTACAACTATCATTTCATTACAAACTAACACATTCAACATTAAAAGATTACTTTACCCAAACCTTTAAAGTGGTCAGAGCACACAGGTTTCAACTATAGTTGGACACTGATAAGCCAAATCTGAACGCCTTTTGAAGCTTACGTTAGACCCAGGGTCTTTTTAATGGAGAGGGACACCAGTTTTTAGTTAGGGTAGAAAGACTGAGCTGGGGGTGATGAAAGGGTGTCAATGACAAGAAAGTCATTGAGAAGGTGTAGCACAAAATGTAGCCCTTTAGACACTGATCAGAATCCAGCAGAGCGTTTTCTATATGAAGGTAATGTTCATGGATGAAATTAAATTAAATATAAAGAATGAACATAAACTGCACTCATTGACTAATAACTGGACCTTAATGATATTCTACAAGCAAAGGTAAATGTTTTAGAATTTGTGGAATTTAACAAAATCAACTTCACAGAAATCACAGTTACTAATTATATTATTGAAATAAAGTAATTAATATTATACAGGATAGTTTAACCCTCTCATGCATGAATTATAATAAACTCAGTCAGGATTTTTTTTCTAAGTGTTTTTATACATCCTTAGGGATGTAAAACAAGGTTTGAAAAAAATATATATTCTATCTTTATTCGATAAAGAAATATTTATCTGTCCACTCAAGTGTACTTCATGCATTTTTTGTTGTAAAAAAAACACAAATGTAATTCAGTTATACAGTTGTAATATGGTATTCTGTTGGAATAGTGGAACTGAGGAGGATATTGTGACACAAGAAAATGTCTCTGAACCGTAGAACCTTATAGAATCTTGATTGTGACTGGTATTATCATACTGTATTCTTGTCAAGTCTCTGAACTGTTAAGTGAGCATATTCTCTTATAGTATTTTATAGCATGTATCATATTTCCTGTCAAATCATGCTTGTTGCTAATTTCTGAGACTATTTTCTATGATGGTTGCCAAAGCATACAGGGCACAAAGCTACAAGACACTGCATGCAGACGTACTTGGTTCTTCGTGTGCTGGCATTTTATACTTTCTTGAGCTGGGGCCAGTGGTTTCCAGGGGCATACTGGATATTGGGGTGCCATTAGTTTCAACAGCCTCATCTCCTTCATCTCCGTTCCTCAGCCTCAACTCCCTCAGTAACATTTCCAGACTCACCTTCACTATCACTGCTTGACCCTACTTCTCTGCTTGCAACTGTCTGTACTGGCAGACATTCCTCAATTAAAGAAGTTGATTTACAGCCAAAACATTAAACAATATGAATTATTTTAAAAACAACAGTGGAAGTAATTGACATTGCATAAAAGTTGAAAAATAGCTAATGATGCATGATGTACAATTAAGTGGACAGATGATTAATCTACAATTCCCTCAAATATAAAATCAAAATTTCAAAAATCTTTACATAATATGTCACCTTAGATGTTACTTGATGTAATTATATATTTTTTTACCTGCAGTGATATAATTTTATAAAAGGTAGAAACAAAAATAGCCAAGGTGTTTGGTGGTTTTCCCTGTCTGCCGGCCATCTTGATTTCATTGACTTCTTTTTCCCATTACAATGACCAACCAATGGGATTTTTTTGTATAGGATGATGCAATAGCTTCCACTACAGTGGACTATATGCAGCAGTGCCCAAAATTGCAAGCATATTTAAAGAAAAAAAAAATTTAAACAGCTGTACACTGTAGTGACCTCTATGCATGAAAGGGTTAACAAATCTTTAAAACATCCTATAATTAGCACATGCTCCAAAATGTACATCAAGTTACATCTGATTCAATACAAACAAAATTGCTCATTAATACAATTTCCATTGTCTAAATGTTTGTATAAATTCAAACACCCTATGGTTATTTTTAGTCCGTTAAACCATTTGTAAAAAAAAAAAAAAAAAAAAAAAAACTGCACTTGAAAGAGATCTTTTTCCAGCTGATTGACACTGGAGTGTTCCTGCTCTGCAAATCTTTATTTCCCTTCTCCCAAGACAGGGTTGGAGTTTGACTATTAATATTTATAATGTAAATAAAAACATTTTAAACAAAGTGTAAAAGTGGATATTTTAGCTCACAACCCACATGAGGCATCAAATATCAAACAAGAAAAACCCAATCAAGTTTGCTTTTTGCAGGACACTAGTGTTTCTTAATCCTTCTATGCATGTATTTTTCTTTCTCCCTACACACCAAATAGCTCATTTACCAACCCTTTCAGAGTAGCAGGTGTTAGCAGGTAGAGGGTGGGTTACCTGGACCAGACCTAAGAAACGCTGTTCCAGACTGTTACGAAAAACGCTTCAGACAACAGCAGAGATATTTGACCAAAACATTTTATTAAGTCAGACTGAGTGTGAAGTGTGCATTTATGCGCTCTTGGTGGCTCTGGAACGCTTCTTCTTCACCACTACGGGTTTCTGACTCCTCAGAATGGCACTAGCACGCCTCAGAGCAGCCTAATCAACAGCAAAAGAAAACAAGAGAAAAGAGGCGGGAAATGCATCAACACAATCACTGATTGACAGCACCAGCACAAACAAAATACCAGTATTTCCAGTGTTTGTGGGTATAAGCACTCACCATACGGAGATCCTTCCTGTAGTTGTTTTTGCGAATGATGTTTCTCAAGCGGTTGAGTGTGGTGCGAGAGTTCTTGTTGATTGTAATCTTCTCGTACAGTTTAACAGGTTTACGGTGACCTGTGAGGTTTAGTAAAAAAAAAAAAAAAAAAATTACAAAATAAATAAAACCCAACAACTATTAATACACTTTGAACCACCACATGGGTACCTAATTACAAGCACTGAATGTCACATTTTTACTTAAAATAAACTTTAATCATTATTCTGGGGACCATTAATACCAGTGTTTCTTAAATCCATAAAGTATATGAAGCCTAACCTTTCAACACATGACAATGTCAAATGGCATGAAGAAACAACCACAAGCTGCATTACAACTTATCCAGTATGTTCAGTTTTAATTCTGTTAGAACTGAAGTACAACCAGTGGCTGCCCAAGTCACACCACACTATGGCAACATCAATGCCACATTGCCACACTAACAGCAATGCAAAAGACAGTAAATAATTCACAATTATTAGCAACAGCTCGGCCATTTGTCATTTCATAATTAAATTAACAGATGTTTACTCAATTTTACTAAAAGTTACTTTTCTGGCAAGGTGCAGGTCAGGCTACAACATAGGGTGCACAGCAATGGTATTTGTTTGATGCAAAAGCATAACTTGTCCTTTAAGAATCAACTGTGCTGGACTTATCTACCAGAGGGAGCTGCAAGCGCAGGTCTATTAAGACTTTTTTTATATATATATAGGACACTGATTCAATCTAGAACTTTGAGATGATAAACGCATGAAGTCCAGTTATGGGATAAAGGTTACCTGCACGTTTCTTTAGGATGACGACTATGCCCTTGCCATCAGCAGCCTGCTCAATTCCAACAGTCTTGCGGTGAACGAGACCATTGAAACGGAAAGCATTCCTGGCTTTCAGGTTGTTTGGCTCCTAAAACAGCAACAAACAAGACAACTTCATCAACACCATAGTTTTAGTTACACAATGTGAACAAAGATTTCGATCTTAGGGTAACACTAGATTCAAATTTGCCCTCAAGGAACATTTGAAATACAGTAGGTGTCCAAATGGTGTCTCTACAAAGGGCCTGTGCATCTTCAGGTTTTTATTTTAACCAATGAAAGAACACCGGTTTAACTGCTGGAAAACCAATTGCTTGAGACCAACTGTAATTAAGTCAACCCCAGCTGCCCTATGCAGAAAACACTAGACATCCCTGGCATCATCTTTCATATAAATGTATGACTAGAGAACACTACAAAATATAGTACAGTACTACCTGTCTGGTTCTAAAGCTGAATTGATTAATAAAATGTTGCCTTTTTTTCTGCTCCTGTAGACATTTTCAGGTATCATAAGGTTAACCTGGACTCCCACAAGCATCCTAAATATTCCTAACAGAATAATTTAACAGTTATTAAATCAAAATGGCATGTGAAAACATGTAAAAAGCTCTATTCTAAAGAAACTTAACCATCAGATTTTAACAGCAGTGACAAGAAAGCTTCTAGTTACTAAACGAATCCAAAAAGAAAAAAAAAAAGGTTCTTAGGGTTCTAAACATGATCAAGCTCTGCTAATCTCTTGATCCTAGTCTACAAACTAGCTTTGGATATTTGAAATAACATCGAAGCACTGTTGTAAGTCGCTCTGGATAAGGGCGTCTGCTAAATACCCTAAATGTGAATGTAAGAAAACCAAATACCTTCACAGAAAACACTTCAAAACATATGTTCCAAGACATAAGTAAGCGACATGCTAATATGAACAAGTTATACCCATTGTAAATACTGCAACTCAGTTTATCACAATCATTATATCCAAGCCAGCATTATTTATGAATTGTGCCAATTCACACCAAACAATGATGCAGAACCTGACATTTTTTTCAGTTTGCTGTGCCATACCATACTTATTCCCCATTACTGATTGGTTATCAAGCTCTTTGCGAGTAGGGGCAGGAAAGTGGGTCCAAGATGATTACAATTTTGTTTAACAGTATTTCTTAACCATACTTCTGGAGACTTGCTGCCCTGCTATTTCTCATGTTTCTCCTGCTCCCAACACAACAGTAAGCCAGAAATCACAATGACCAGCTCTGACCTTCCTACTCCAGTCAGACCAACAAATAGAATCTAAACAGGCCTGGTCACTTACAGTGCTGTAGGTCTGTCCGTTCCTCTTGATGAGGAAACTGGAGTTGTTCCTGATTACCATCCACTGCAGGTGAGACGACATGATGGCGTTCCTGGACAAGATTGGAAATAAGGATTTTTTTTAATTCATAAATCACAAATATGGGGCAAAATAAAAACAAAACAATAACACTCATTGTACACTCTGCACTTCAAAAACAGACTATTGATATGCAGTATGGGTGGCACTGAGAATTCTGAATTGTGTCAGCTGGTCAAATAATGTGATAATGGATCATAAAGGTGTCTGTAACCACGGACATTATCGACCACCCCTAATATACAGCTTTGATGCAGACAAACTGTTTCTCGAAACAAGTCCTAAACATAAGCTTGCAGTGTCTAGACTGCTAGATTCACCGTTCAGGCCTGACCATAGAATCCACTAGTCTAAGTGCAATAATGTAACAGAAAAAATGGGCAACCATGGACAAGAGAAGGAAATATGTGCAGCTTTAGCTGTGTGTTAACCGCATGAACACATCTTTAAAACAGTTATTTAATGTTAGCACAGCGTGTTATCTATAACTGGGTGACACTCAGATGGCCATACAAATCACATGTGAAGCTTCACTAGCTTCCAAATATCATATATTTATATACCATAACTCTGGGCACATCCACAGACAGAAGCAAACTGATGTTGATTACAATGTATTCATATAAGCTGTATTTGTCTTGTATAGGTAACTATTTAGCTTAGGAACAAGTAGTTAGCTAGCCAACACAGCCAGTCAAACGTGTGCAGCCCGTTAGCATTGGTGGCTAACCGCCGTTGGGGCGCGAGGACCAAGCCGAGGCCTCGCTCACACCGCGGCCACATTTCAGTGGGAAATTTGAACCAAATTAAAGATATAATACCGATATCTCACTTAAAACAAATTCTTCCACCTAAACAGAACCCGTACAGACCATTTACGACCGACTACACTACGAAAATACTTTTTCGAAGCGAATTAGCGGCGACAGAAAGCCGACCACGTTACCTTCTCAGCGGAGGAAGAGAGAGAGAAAGGAAGGACTACCTCCTCTGAGGAAAACTTTATAGATCAATGCGCTTGGACTAAATCGAAAACGAGCAAATGTCGCGTTTTTCTTTGACTTCTAAAACACACACGTTTATATTTACCTGTAAATGTATACATAAGTGGCGTGACAACGCTGCCAAAATTGAAAAAACTGAGTTAAATAAGGGACTATATGTGTGGACTTTAGTGCGGAAGGATATTGCGATGTGTTGGGTTTACTACGTCATCGGCGCACTGCCACCACAACAACCGGAGCGCGAGCCGTTAGCAGTTAGCCGGTCAGATGTTCATATAGTCTTATATTTATACTGATTTATTTGTTATTTAGTTGATTGTTAGCGTTTTAATGCACTTTACGGAGCAGCATGTTTAGGTTTCTGACTGCAGTTTGTTAGTTTTGGAGTTCAGCCTCTGTTTTAAGGCATTGTTATTAGACTGCTACACAAAGCTCCGCTGTTTTATTTTGTTTAATTTAACCTCGGTAACAATATTAATTTAGTGAGTAAATTTAAATCCCAAGTCTGAAGCTGAGTTTTGAATTCTCCATTCACCAGTTTGGGTCTACAAATATTAGTAAATAGTCTAAATTAAAGTAATTTGGCAACAGATGATCACTAACATGCTTATTTTTATAAAGCTGTAATGTGAAAATGAACGCAGTCTGTACAAAATAAAAGGATGTATGCATGGATTTAAATTAGCAATTCTATAAACATAACAGTAACTTGACATTTCTGAATTGACTACATGACATTAAAATATATGATCTGTAAGTAATGTAACCTAACTAACTAAATAGGTTAACCTATCTCCTTAAACTGGACATAGAGTAGGATGGGCCAACTCCAAGCCTTACAGTAAGCTCAGAATAAAACACAGCATATTTAATGATGGACAATGAAGAAGATCACTTGGAATCACTTGGAGAGAAACTGTATGACCTGATTCTTCATAAACATGCAGATATGGCTCCAAAATTAACAGGTGAAGCTTTTAATGAAACTATGCATATAGCTTGAGTTTTCATAAATGTATTGTTTAATTATCTAGACCAATTCTGTTTTCTTTAAGTTTTTAGGTACAATTTAATATACAGTACTATAAATTGCTTCCAAATTAACTTTTTCTTATTTGTGTGATGTTTCACTACTGCAGTATTAGACAAAGGCAACCTGTGTAAGTACATCATTGATACAGTTATTGAAGATAATGATTTATTTAGTAATCTACCCTCTAAACCTAATGTGTTGTCTCACCTTATGCAGTGACAACTGCAATCAAACATTTATGATAACTAGCCAGAAGACTTTTAGTTACATTACTATGGAGGAATTCTGATCCAGTCTTCTTTAAACAGTTGTTTTATTTGGCTACTTTGCTGGATTTTCCACCATTAACTGCTTGTTTAAAGTATCCTTCAGCATCTAAATGGGATTTAAGTAAGTGTTTTGACATTGCAACTCTAAAACCCTAGTTTTGTTTCTGATGAGCTGCAGTTGAGATTTAGGCCATTGTATTGTAGTAGAATTTAATGTTAAAGAGCAGTATTCATGGTTCCTTTATAAATTATGTCACCCCTCCACCACTGTGTTCGACAGTTATAGTGGAATGCCATGTTATGTTGTTTTAATTTAAATTACCTACTCTATTCACACATTTGTTTACTTAGATATTCCCCAGTAAAACCATGCATATGTGTAAAGGGCTGTACTTTTACTTTTTTAGAAAGTGTTCCACCTTCCACTCACCAGTCCACAGAACATTGTTTCCAAAATTTTCATCATGTATTTTAGCAAGTGTTTTTTGCACCTTGCAGCTCTCTCGTGTGTGTCAGATTTGCCAGTGACATTGTCATTGCTGAATTGCAAATATTAACTGAACATAACTGAAGCAAATGTGGCCGGCAGTTCTTTAGATGTTCGTTGAGTCGTTGATGCGAGTTTTTGGCAGGATTGTCAGTGCATTGAACATTCTACATTTTTTATTTTCAATCTTTATCTTCAATAAATGGAAGTATCAATTAGTAGTTTGTGTGCTTACTTGTAGTGTCTTTATCTTATACTAAAATGAGGAAGATAATCTTAAACTTTGCACACTGCATGCTGACAGCACAATTTGGTGACTGAGTAATAACCGCTGAGTTTCAGTTGATTCAGCAGTGGTTGAGCAGGGATATCTTCAAATGTTGCCCCCTTATATTAGAAGTGAGGATATACAGCTCTGGAAAAAAATGAGTTTCTTTGATTTTACCATAATGAAAACCTATGGAATATAATCAAGAGGAAGATGGATGATCACAAGCCTTGAAACCAAACTGAACTGCTTGAATCTTTGCACAATGTCAAGATGCATAAAACTGTGATTAAATGTGTGATTGATTTCTGAACTTTTTTGAAACTTCATGAATATGAACTTGTTTTCTTTGCATAATCTAAGGTCTGAAAGCTCTGCATCTTTGTTATTTCAGTCATTTCTCATTTTCTGCAAATAAATGCTATAAATTACAATATGTTTATTTGGAATTTGGGAGCAATGTTGTCTGTAGTTTATAGAATAAAACAACAATGTTTTGTTTTACTCAAACATATATCTATAAATAGCAAAATCAGAGAAACTGCTTTAGAAGCTGAAATGATCTCTTATTTGTTTCCAAAACTGTATATGGAGATTGTCTTTAAACGTTTTGTTTATTAATCTTTGTGGCTTGTTGTTATTTTTGGTGGCAGGAATGCTGCTGGAATTGCCAGGAGCTGTGATTGGTCAGATGCTGCAGGATGAGGAGCTCCTTACTAAAGCACTGGATCGAGCACTTGCAGTGTTGCAGCCTGATGACAGGTAAAGCACCCACACAGGCCTACCCACAATACATATACATAAATGCAACTGCACTATACTGTAATAATAATAATGTCTTCAAAGGCAAATGTAAGAGGGGGATTAAGGCACCAGCATTGGGCTGTGGGGTACCTTTGGGATGAGTTGATCGGACAACTTCAGAACCAGGCCTCACTTTTTTTTTTGTGGTGCTGAATGCAGGCAAATCCTCCTCATGGAAATGTTCATAATACCTTCCCAGATTAGTAGTTGCTCTTACCATAGAAAAGAGTGACAAATTCTATATTAATAGCCAGGGCAGTAAAAAAAATGTATAGAAATTTAAACATATCACAATATTTTGTTTTGTAATACTGTATTGATTTTCAAAAATAAGGTATAGTTATGGTCAATGAATAGTTTATTTGAAGTAATGGTTTTAGACAGTGGTTCATTTTGTGTTTCAAACGTGACCACTACATAGCAGTGTTGTAATTTAGGTTCCACAGTCCCCACTGTTATAATTGCATAAAAATGTTTGTTTTACTTAGATTTTATAAATTATAGTGTGATTTACTGTATTTCTAAAATTTGATTTAAACAATCGCAAAATAAATATGACTTCAGATGTAATGGAGCAAGATAAGGTGTCAAACATTTTCAACACTTTGGCCAGTTTTTGTGAATAGTGAATTACTTATATTAATCTAGAATTAAATTATAGAAAGAAAAAAATGGTCATTTCGTATTAGAATTAAGCCTTATCTGGATACAGGATGTATTCAGGTCTCAGGATAATGATACACTACTGATTTGGTCTGACTGTTTTTTAGCAAACTCCCATCCAAGGCTGATGATGCAGATTCTGTATCCTCTGACTCTCTGGGTGAACAGCTGTACAACCTCATCGAACTCTACAACACCGGACAAACTCAGAAAATAACAGGTCAGATCAGGTCTGTCCATTCATCAATATGCCCTGTGTAGCTGACCATTCATTCACACTTCATTATATAAACACACTAAAGAAATGCAATATTAGACCAGAGTCTGTTCTGTGTATGCAATGTTACTGTTGAAACTTTGCAGGTATGCTATTAGAGCAGAAAAAAGAGGCAGTGCTTAAGCTGCTGTCAGATCCAACCCTATTGGAGGAAAAAGTCCAAACTGCCCTTAAAACATTACAAGAGTAAGTACAAATGATTTAAATGTTAATGTTGGAAGTTCTGATTTTAGAATTCCCTGCATAATTGAATGATTAAAATGTTATCAAACTCATTCGGAGTAGGTTTGATGTAAAACACAGTATTAGTATTGTAAAGAAAGTCTTAGAATAGAGTCCTAAGCCATATTGGGACAAAATTATTTTTACATGGGGAAGTGGAATAATACCAATTTTACTACAATTTTACTGTAAAATATGTGACAGATTGGCACCTTTAAGACCTTTAAAAGCTCAGTGCCTAATGTAAGATGCTGATAAACACTAATATACTAAATTTTTTATTTACAAGTTTCTCTTCAACATCATTGCAAATAAAATTAAGGCACATCAAGGTGACATTACCATTGATTGCATATTAGTTTTTGAAAAGAAACTGTGAAAGTTCCCCAATAAAATTAAAATAGGAATTTAAATAGGAATTTAGAACCATTTACTGTTGTGATTCATTGTTGATATCATAATGTCTAGTAGTGGGAAGGTCCAGCAGGAGACTGACGTGAGTGACAGCTCAGACAGAGATGAAGTAGAAGCAATCGGAGAAACACTTTTTGGACTCGTACAAGATATAGAGCCTGTCCACTGCGCTGACATCACAGGTGAGCCTGTAATACTTATATGGTTAATGCTCTGTATTACATGTAGAGGTGCAAAAAGCAAGAAGAGCTTTATTAAAAAATAAACAGATTTAGTCAAACATAATTACCGTTAATAGAAACAAGATTCTGAAAAAAGTAGTTGAGTAGTAGAAACTTGATTTCAGATTTCTGCTGCAGGACTCTAGCCAGTGCCTTCATCCATCATCAGATCAACCGATTTAAAATCATCAAGCACTGATTTACCAAACATGCTGTTGATATGAAGATAACTATAAATAACACTAGACTCAGTGAGAAGAGTTTTTGAAAGGTTTTAAAGAACACATTGAAGCATAAAAAAACCACTACTTTATGTATAAATGTTATTCTAACAAAGTTTTTTTTTAACAAATGAATCACATACTGCCTATATATGCAACTGTTCACGATTCTAATTTCCAGAGGGGACTAAAATGTGCCATTATATAAAAAAATGTACTTGTAGTTTGTGTGCCTCGTTTAAAAGCAGCGTGTAATAAATTGTTTGTGTCCATTTGTGTGTGTGTGTGTGTGTGTGTAGGGATGCTGTTAGAAATGGACTCTGAGACCCTGCAACAGATTATGTCTGATCGAGTCATGCTGGAGGTTGCAGTGCAACGGGCAAAAAGTGCTCTGGTACGTACACAGCAGAAATTTGAGAACATTGCCACATGTAGTGAAATTTGCCTCTGTGTGGGTTAACCCGACACAGCATCGGTTTATTTCCTTCTTCTGTTTTTTAATGGCCGACAAAGTGAGATATGTATAAACGCACCCTACGACTAGGCTGCTTTAAATAGGCTGCTTAAATGTTTTTTTCTCTTTGTGTCCACAGGAGGGCGCCCTGAGTCCGCCACAACCAAGGAAGGATTAAAATGTTTCATTGCTTTAAACCATCCTGCTATATAATCATAAAGAGCTGTGGACATTTATATTCTAAGCTGGAAACCTGAAAGGCCTAGACTTCCATGAACAGTCCTGTTCCAGCTTGAACTATGCCACTGCTGTTTCACTCCTTTAGTCCCTGTTCAGTTCAGTTCAGCTCATCAGCTGGCTGAAATCCAGTGCTGGATCTATTCAGTGGGCTTTAGAAAGCTGCAGGCCAGGACCTAGCCCACCAGGGGATGCTACAGGGTAAAAAGTGAATGCAGCCCTGGTGTTAAACCAGGTAGATAGCCTAGTTTGCAATTAATGGAACTGAATCAGACAAATGGCAGTGTGTAGAATAATGTGTATGAATGGATTTTTACCAAATTTGATACAGCTTGTGCTTATGATGTTCATGATATCCATTCTGAGAACTATGGTATCCAGGTTATTTCATTTGTTTTATCTTTCAGATGAAAGATCCTATGCTCCCCATATCCTGTGCTTTCCTACATTCCAGTTTAGTAAATTGTTCATATTACTTGTTTAATCTAATCCAAACTATGATCCTTACTTTTAATATAGTTCATATCAAACTATATTTATTTAATATAGTTTTATAACTGATGCACATCAATGTTAATATTCATAGCACAGCATTCATAAGACACTTTGTTGTTTATATTAGTCCAGATGTCTTGATCTTAGGAGCAATCCCATTTCCCTGCTGTCTGTTGCACCATTTAGGATAACTAACTAACTAGCTAACTACTGAGATGAACTAGCATTGTTTTTATGCTTGTTATTAAGTAAATGGCCATAAACATTGAAACTACACATTAAACTATGACAATATAGTTTAACATAGAGGAAAAAATCTTAAATTTCTTTGGTCGCTTGTGCTGCCATTTTGCCAGTGATTCTCAGCCCCCTAGACTTGAAGTGGCAAAACCATGGGTGATCCAATCACAAATGACTGACTAAACACACAGCCATTCACACTGTGAATGTGTGGTAACTGTGTGGTCTCACAGTTAGAGAGGAGGCAAACCAGTTTTTGTGTTTAGAGTAGAGCTGTCATGCAGTTAACCTTGAAACTTTTGTATCATGTGAAGTTTTTTTTTTACGTAACTTCACATGATACATTTTCTCTCTCTCTCTCTTACACACACTTGCTTGGTCATGCGCATACACTTCTATATGCTATTTTCTGTGCAATGTGAGAATGTTTATGTTCTGTCCTACACAGCAATCAGCTTTATAAGCTGTCTAAGCAGAGACACATGTGACTAAAATCTTACACTTGAAATGGGGTGCAGGTGTTCTCTGGTGAACTGTAGACATTCCCTGAATTTGCACACCACCCATGAAAATCAGACTTGTCTGGTATCTTTCTGCTGATCTTTAACAGCAGCTGTGCAGCTTAAGCTACTTGTAGGTTCAGTAATGACATTTTAGGGTATTTGGAGACTTCTTAACACATTTTATGGAAGTGCAAGACCTGCCTGCCCTCAACATGTTGGCAGTTGTTTCACTTGTGAAGTATTTTGTAACAGTAAAACGGTCGAACAGTAAAACGATTTCTAGACTCCTCCCACATCCTCTTTAAGCATGTTCTGATCATCTGAGAGTGTGCTGCACATGATACTAATTTTACACACTCTGAGTAAAATAAGTATTTATTCCTAATTTTAACATTTTATAAATGTTCATTGATAGACGCATTATGTACATGCCAAATATATGAAAATATCTAATATTAGCATCAACCGGTTATGCTCATATCATATAATCCCTAAATGATTTCTTTGTTTTAATGCATGCAAATTGTAAAAATGCATTTCTGAATCTAAGCACATTTAACAATCAGCCATAATATTGAAACCATCTGCCTATACTAAAACTGTGTAGATCCAGTTAATTCTGCCACAACAGCTCTGACTCATTGAGGCATGGACTCCACGAGAACCCTCAAGGTTTTCGTTGGTTTCTGTTAATATCGGAAGATCCTTTATGTCCTGTTATCAGTGAAATGCTTTAGGAGCTCATGTCCCTGTTGTCCTTCCTTGGAGCACTTTTGGAATGTAGGCTACTGACCACTGCATACTCAAAACACCCATAAAATAAAACCTGATGTTCTGACTCAGTCATCTAGCCATTGCAGTTCAGTTCTTGTGATAGTGCTTGCCCAATTTTCCTGACTGTTCACTTGCTACATAAAATATAAACCCCTTGATAAAGCCAATGGAAGCAAATCATCAATGCCATTCACTTTAACTTGCAGTAATTTAAATATTATGACTGATTGATGTGTTACAAAATATTGCTATATAAAACAATGATAATGCTGTTCCTTTTGTGCATTTGTATTGTTCTAAAACAAAACTGTAAATAAATCATTTTAAGTTAAAAAAGAAAGGCATATGGTTCTCTATATTACTTTAAAATAGTAAACAGACCTGTTGAATCTCTTTTTTTTTCTTTACTCCAAGGAATTATAATGATATTAATGTTCAGACAGCATGTTTTTTTTTATGAAGTCCACAAAGTGTCACTGATGCAAACAACAACAGTAAGGAATTCTGCTTTGTGAAATATCTTACAGGTACAACTTAAATTTTCAAAGAAAAAAAAAAAGTAAAAGGAGACAATTATTAAAGACATTGGCGGAATTTCTTTTCTGTACCTCTAACCCTTGATTTTGAGTAAAACCCTTCCTCTTAGAACAGTTAGAAACTATGGTAATATAGTGGTTATGTAATTTCTAAAAAGGAAAACGCTTACATCGTCTTGCGATTTCTGGTTACATTGTGATTTCTCTTTCCATTTCACTTTGTTTTTTTGCCGGCTGGGGTAATTTATAAAAGTAGCCCAAAAACCCACCCCGCCACCCCTGAATTTTCAAACAAGACCAATTTGGCAGGAAAACGGCAATTTTAGGCCAGGTTTACGAAGTGCATATTGTCTAAAATACAGATGCTGTTATTAATTAGGTACAAACACCATATTTGAAAAAACCTTCATCCTTCTAAAGACAAGAGAGCCAGCCAATAAAATAAACTAAATAAACACACCTTCCAAAGAGCTCAAAAATATCTTTATTTTCATCACTTTGCTTCTTTTCCTGTCAACAATTTTACAGTCAATTCTAAACACATTGGATAAGTCCAGGCTTCCTTCAGAGAGAGTGATCCTTTCGAATTACAAAAAAAAAAAAAAACTTGCTGTCGCTATGAAACGAGACAATGAAGATGAGATTATGGAAGAAGATTGAGTATGACAGAAAATAAAAAAATCATGACAAAATCAGCAATAAAAATAAATCATAACATGATTACTGACCAGAGTATGCAGCGAGAACGTGAATAATTCAGGAGGGTCTTGTAGAAATAATAAAAACCTATGAATCTATTTCTACATGTGAAAATGAAAGGGTGAATCTTGAGGTGAAGGAGCGTGGGGGACAGCGGGTTAGCGCACAAAGACAATACAGCTCATAAATATTCATTCTGATATACAGACTGTGTGTGAGTTGTGGGTGATTTAAAAAAGAAAAAAAAAGCTTCATAAATGCTCCTCATTTTTCAACAGGAACCTGTAATAAATACCTAAAATCCTCCAACTACTCTGGCCTCACTGTTACCACAACAACAATGAGCCGGGTGATCATGCCACACCTCAACCGCACTGGCTACCTCCCAGGGCATTCCCCCCGCCCCTCTGTCTTTCCCTCAAACTAATACACACTCACACACACACACACACGCATTCAGTCAATCACACAGAGCTGAAATGCAGTTACGATTAGGCAAAAAAGTTTAACTCAAAATTATTGCACTTAAATGTCACACACTTCTGAGGGAAGGGTGTTCCAGTCACAGACACAGAGCAGAAAGTGGGGGGAAACAACAAAAGACAAGAAAAACATGAAAAACAGAGGTTAATGCGTTTGTTAATGGCATTATTGAACCATCAAACAACGAAACAAAGCATGGAATAAACTGGGATGATTATGTTGATGAACATTGTGGTTGAGGTGGCGACAACTGGGAGGCCAGACGGTGGACCAGCAGCTTCTGGGTCTGGATGGAAATGCATCCTGATGTGATCTAGAACCATAGACACAGTTCCTCTCATTATTTTAAAGTAGGGTACTCGCGCTGGCCAAGTCGCCCAGGACGAGACCGAGCTGGAGGTGCAGACTGAAAGAAAGACGAGAACAAAGAGTGAGAGGGAACCCTTATTAATATCCATAATGACTTCTATTGAAATATTAAAATACACAATTTGTCAAAACAATTGTTGCACCAAAGAAGTAATTTTTTTTTGGTGACAAATGTACATTCTAAGGTGTCACAACAGCACTTACCTGTGCAAACTGCGAGGGGTTATAGAAAGTCACGCCCCCTGAGGGTGGAGCTCCCTGGGTAGGCCCCTAAAAGAACACAGCAGCACAGTTACTAGCGAAACTATAACCAACTATAGTGCCCATCAACAACTTAGACAAACACAGTGCCACTATAAATATGTATAGAACATCTAGACTGCTAGGGGGCGTTCAAAGACATTATTAACTCCTAAACGTCTATTTACCAATAAATGGGACTTTTAATGCATCTTCACATCTTTGCTTAACTCATTTATTTCAGTGTACCCCTAGTATAAACACTGGTTAGGCAGAGGTCCACAAACTTTTGTCTATAGAGTAGTATGGGTATTTTTTAATTATTTTATGAAAGAATTTTCTCAAAAGTATTCTCAAACCTATTTTCTGTCCTTTTCTAGTATGAGATTCTTGTCTATCACACAATGGCACCAGTACTGGGAGGATGAAGGCTGACAGAGTCTTCCTTTAAGCCTCATCATGAAGTTTCAACACATCTTATTAAACTGCCACTAATACAATACTACTAAGAATTCTAACATGCGATTCTCTTGTTAGCCAATTGCTAGCATGACCCACACTACCCAAACAGGGACTCAGTGGATACTGACGGATGGCTGTGGCATCCCCATGATCTTACCATGGGAAGTTCCTGTAACGAGACCAATGCTTAGACAGTCGGCCATTCCGGACCAATAGATGCTCACACTGACTTGCTTTGCCCACCCTCAGTAAAGCACTTGGACCACACAGGGATATTAACAGAGGGCTGTGACCTGACTGAGAATTGAACCTGTGACCTCCTTGTCCTAAAGATACAGTAACAAATCCAAGGCGCAAAGAACCAAACGAGACCTGCCATACTAGACCTGGCTATCTAGATCTACTATACATATCACTGCCAAACACGGATGGAGATCATTAGCATGCAGGGAAGGAGTGGTTAATGCAAGCATGCGTGATGAGGGCGGAGCAGGAGCACGTCTTCAGCACTGCTCACTGTTGTAATGGGCTCAACTCTCAGCCAATCAAGAGAGCTGGATCAGGGTTGCCGTGACAGTTTAAGGAGTTGTGCTGGAGGCGTGGCTAGAAGTTAAGTTGTTAATTTAAAGATTTTTGTTTTGTTTTTGTGTTTGCGTGTGCTTGTAACAGAGCGCAAAAGGAAGCGCGAAAGAAAGCAAATGAGCGTGTGTGTGTGTGTGTGTGTGTATGTATGTATGTATGTGTGTGTGTTCACATGTGTATGGTTTAGAACCCAACTGAAGGTACCTGGTTTAAATGCTGACTCACTTCTCGTGATAAAGAACTCATTGAGCTAGAACGTGATAGCTAGAACAGCAGGAGATTGACAAAAACAAACAAACAAACAAAAACACCACAAACCAAAATTAATCCCATGCAGATTCAGATTGATTCACCCCGTCAATCATGACACCAGAATGAGCTGTCTCTGTGTGGACTACCCACTTTAGAGACAAACAGCTGTGTGCATGTGTGCGTTTGTAGCTCACACTCGTTCATTATCATCTCTTATTATCTCACACACACACACACACACACACACACACACACACACACACTTCCATGCACTTCAGAAAAGCATCAAAAGCTCAAAGAACAAACATCAGATTTATAAGTAGGGAATTAAACTGTGCAGCAAAACAGTATTTTTGTATGTATTTATGTGTGTGTGTGTACTCTATATGTCCAAATGTGTGGACATCCATTCTTTAAAAAAATAAAAACATTACTGACTGAGATGTGCAGATATACAAACAAAAATTGTCTAGTTCATGTAGAAAAGTATTTCAAAAGAATATGACTGAACATGAACATATTGCCATCGTGTGGGCTATCCAATACTTTTAAGATACTTTTAGGAATTAGATGGGACGATGATCATCCAACATCCTGACCTTACTAATGCTTTTGTTGCCAAATTCAATCAAATCCTTACAGCAATGCTCCAAAATATAGTAGAAAACCTTTTTTAGGCTTTCTACTATAGACAGTAGGGACAGGATAACATTTTAAAATCCTTGATAACGGAACAAACATGAAATATGCAGGTGCCCCAATACTTTTGACCATTTAGAGAATGTGAGAGCATGTGTAATTCTGAAACTAAAAAGCTAAACTGTTTGAAGCTACTACTGTTTGTAGTTCTTAAATATGGTTCAGATCTGTAACACTGATCTAGAATGATGAGCCAAAACATTAGGGCCTGTCCCACTAAGGTAATAGGATAGTGTATACAAAGTGGTAATCGAGCTGCATGTAAAATCTTTGATCTGTGGGCAGAATAATGACTTGACACACGCCAACATGGGTCCGATTATTATGGCCAGATGGCCAAAAGGCTTGCAGGTGGGCTACTGGTCAGTGGAGGTAGTGACATACCAAGAATATTTTTCATGAAGATTCACAGAATCAGTATCTCAGCAAATGTTTAACAATGGTTTAAAATGTTGGCAGAAACAAAATGTATCATAACAAAAAGTGCAGCAACCTCTGATGCCTACGAGGCTGTGTAGTTCCCATTCGGACTTCTGCTAATTAAAGAAATTGCCTAAAGGACAACTAATATTTTTAAAACTAGACCTCAGAGCGATGGAAAAAAGAAGGGTTTTGACGAGTTTGACAAGTGCCGTTTTCTGCTCAACTGAGCCTTAATTCATTGCTGGAACATCTTTATGCCAGTTACCACAGGACTCAAGAAAAGGGCTTGTAGAAAAACATGTTTGGTCACATGCAGGAGAACAGCAGCATATAGGGCAGGTGATCATAATATTTTGGCTCATTTTGGTACATATAAGATATAAGTTAAGTTAGCCGTGAGTTTAGCTGCTTTGTAAAGCGCTGCAACACACAATGCAACAACTAAATGCATTGGCTTCTCATAACCCCACACTGAGACCCACCGTGAGCTTTTGTAGGGGCATGTTTGTGCTGTGGATTTAGGAAAAAAAATCACTGACTCAGAAACATTTGTACTTTGCATCTATTTGCATATGCAAAATGTGTGTAAACATCATTTTTTTTAGTATAAAAGTAGCTCAGCTGGAAGACCAGATGCAGTGCATGTGAATGTATTTGTGTCTGCATGCGTGTGTGCACATGAGGAAGAGGACAGAGCATGGTATGATGAACTTGCTTGCAGGTCTGTAAACAGTGATCTTACCTCTCCTGACTGAGTTCCCTCCGGACCCGGGGGCAATAGAGTGGGATTAAACATCTGAAGAGCAGAATAAAGAAAGCACACAAATACAGTTATCATTGTAACAGGCAGCAATGCTAACATGACAGAACATCTGTAAACACTTGATAAGGGCCTTCAATTACCAACAACTGATATAACCCTATACAACACATACAGCAAGTGTTTGCATGTACACTGACATGGCACAAGTATTGTGTTCCATGACTTTTGTCAAAATAACACCCACCTGCCTGTGGGTAACACTTCATGATACATTTACATACAGCTATCAAATTACTTTTGGTACGTCAGAAGATACTAAATAAAAAAAACACTGTTTTAAAGATAGTTTTACTGGAATAAAATACCTTTACTATTAATGCTGATAAACATCCACTGAAAATGAAGCCTCACCTGTGGAACTGTAGCATTGGGTTGAGTTTGTTCCATATTGTCTGCATTGCTGTCTGGAACACTGCCCTCCATTGGCTGCTGATCATCGGGGGCTGAAGTGTTGATTACCACATATCAGTTTATATATCAATCAATATGTACTTATATACACAGTTATTTTACTACTTTACTTTTTCATCATGTGACACGTTTGTCCTCTGCCAGATATTTAGGTCTTTTTCACACATTAAAAGTCTGGACCAGCGTTTGTGTGTTTGTTAGCTATTGTGTACATTTGTTTGAGTTAATTTTGGTTTCACACAGCAGTTTAGTGACTAAACTAAAGAACTTTAGTACATACTGTCATCATCTCCATGGGATCTCTCTCTCTACACTTCATATTAGTTAGAGCTGCTTTGCCAGAAGTTGTGACGAATTCTAGCTTTCTGACAGAATCCAACTTCCCTTTGTTGACATGTGCGCCCTGCAGCAGAACGAGTATAAAGAATTATAATAAGATTCCTTTTATTTCTGTTTATAAGTAAGGGTTATCTACTGTCACAGTAAATAAATGAATTCCCAGCTTAAGTGTTTGTGTCAATTCAGCTACGTGACACACCTGCATGCCAAGGGGAGTCTGATAAATTTTTTTTTTCCTTTGGTTCGTTTAAAAAAAAAAAAAAGACTCAACTGCAGATGAACCCTACACTGCTTCAGAAAATCTGGATTGTGATTCACGACCCCTTTCACACCTACTACTTTGGTTTGGAATTTCCTGATGTAAAATTAAAATACGGCATCACATCAGAGGACATGGTTTTCGTTGTCAAAATGCATCAGGTTACTGGGCTCTTATTATTATGCGGATGAAAAAATATATATACATAATTCAAAACACAGACACACGCTTACCTGCTGAAGGAACAAAAAGGTTGGCAGGCATGGCCATAGGCGCAAGGGGGGCGAAAAGGTCAGCAGGAGGAGGAACAACAGATGCAGGTTTGGAATCTCCACGACCCGGGTTCAACACATCCACATACCGCCCCCTAGTGCCTGAAAAACATACATTTAGCTTTCTATTTAACATTAAATTGCTCTTGGTGATATTTCAGCTTATTCTTGAATATCACTCAGCCATGGTCCAAGAAATGTTACAAAGTTCCATTTGTGTGTTTTTTTTTTTTAAAGTTGTGCTTCAGTATGGTCAGCAGGTGCAGAACAAATCAAGCGAAACCAAATGATTAACAAGTATTTACTTCACTTTTAGTAGTACCACTTTTTTACCGTTACACTGATGAAATCCATTATTTTTATCCAACTACTAAACCCTCCCACAACATTGAGGTTTGTATATGCCCACTTAGAAGCAGTACATCCAAGAACAATAAAGGCAGCTTCTTCTACAGCCACAGAAAACATGGCACCACAAAGCTGCATTTTCACATGCTTATTCTGTTGTGTCTATATATATCCAAATTAGTGCTGGGCTAGATATACCCACTGCTTCCTTTACAAAACTAAATATTTTAAATAGATGCATAAACACTATAAACAGACCTAAAATACTCAAAATGTAAGTATTGAAAAAAGATATTTCTTTACTCTACTGTACTACTGTACAAATAAGATACATTTAATAGAATTAAAAAAATTTTTTTACTGAAGACATAAGAGTTCTCCAGTTAATTGATACATTTAGTTCAGTGGGCATTAATATTATACTTTAGGCTACAGTATTAATATATTTAAACACAGCTATAGTTACTCATATTGCAAGAAACCACTGCAGAGGCTCCAAGAGTTCTGTTCTCATGTTTCTCCAGCGTGAAACTGAACTGTTAGTGTGCCTCTGTTGCGGCACTGTTTTAGGCAGCGCTCCGCAGCGCCTTCTAGTGGTATGGCGGTATGTGAAAAACAGAAATCTCTTCCGGTATAGCGTATGAACAGTTATTCTGCCCAGCACTAATCCCAATGTTAAATTTGGGTAAAACTTCATATAAAAACTGAGGACGAAGCAGCCTACCTGCTTTCCTGGAGAACATATTAACAGGTGGTCCTGCTCCTGGAGGACCTGGAGGTCCACCCATTCCAGGACCTGCAGCTGGCCCACCAGTGGGAGCTTTAGGAAACATTGAGGGAGGAGGGGGAGGTGGTTTACTCTGAAAAAAAATACAGACACACAAAAATAAACAAAAAGAAATGCAAAAGTCCAAAAACTTCCATGTATAGCACGGGCTCAAGCAAACCCACCTCCTCCTCTGGTTCATCCAGATTGACCCACCTCTGCTTTGCTCCATCCCACACAATCTATTAAAAACAAATTAAAAATAATTTTTTTTTTAACAAATTGTTATTTAACTAGATATGCGAAAATGCATAAGCACATGCTAACAAAACATCAAAAGAAAGATGTTTTAGAATTACTGATTTGTTGGTGTCATCTGGGAGGTGAGCTTCATTTTTTCCTCTTCTATACAACCAACTCAAGATACCCCCACCACCTCCCTAAAAGTAAGAAAATTTAAGAAATATATCAAGAATGTAAATTCACACTGCAAAATCATAGCAATCATAGCATACACTTTTTTACCAGTTCTACAGTAACTGTTGTTCCACTTTGCTGATGCTGCTTTTGTTAGTTTGCTGCTGGTTGATTTATCCACAGATGTGTTTTAAAAGCCAGTAAAAGGGTGGACATGCATTAAACCCTTAACCACTGTTGTACAGTAGGTCCACACTTTATTAAAGAAATGGACTTAGTAGTAAAACATGATAAAGAGTACTAACCTTTGTTGCATAGCCCACCTCTCCTGTTCTCCAACAGCTTTCTGAGATCTAAAAATTGTGTGCAGTCTGTGCAAACAGGCTAGAATGGGTTTTATGTGGGCATATTTTGCACCTGCATATAAATTGCCTTTTACACCAGGTATATAATAGCTTTACACCTCACTGTAGAATCCGGAGAGCCCTGACATTTAAAATGAGGCATTAATAACTTTAAAAGTGCACAAGAAATGTATTAAAAAACACTGATTACAACCCTAAGTGTTCATCATTATTATTCTGACTGCAGCTTCAGTCAGCATAACAGAGGAGAAGGCAAAGAAAAAAGAAGACAGAACGGTTTGCATTTGTGCCTTTTTAGACTGCAATATTACGTGCTCGTCACTACAGATTATGACTTTACTTTAAGATGGCGGGTCCCAAAGATGTAGGTTACACTGCGGGTTGTAAACAGTGGTTTTTAATGCGCTTTTTATTAACTTTTTTTATAAAGTTTTTGGATTCTACCAATGAGGTGTGAAGCTACTTTGAGCCTGGATAACTGTGTAAAAAGCGATTTATCTGCAAGGGCAAAATAAGCCCTGTTAAAACCCATTCTAGCCTGTTTGGACAAACTGCACAAAATTGCTTGATCTCAGAAAGCTGCAGGTAAGCAAAGGTTAGTATTCAACAAAAGTTAGTACTCTATCATGTTTTACTTCACCAAAAGTCAGTTTCACACTTTAAATTCTTTATTTTACTTTATTTTAACAAAATATACTCAAATAAATAAAACAGGTGTTTAATAAGTTACCATGGCAGAAATTCCACATCAGTTTAACCAGAAAAAAAGTTCTATAATAATCCAGTTGTAAATGTTCATAATTTAGCACAAAAGTGGAACAAATATGTATGAATGTCTATGCACCTTTTTTGGCGAGTCTTTCTTGGTTTTCTTGGGTGCCTCCTGGGAAGGTGCCTCTGGAATGGGGGGAGGAGGAGGGGAGCTCTGATTGGCTGCGGAGTTGCTTCGCTCTCGTCCTGTGGAATGATTGGATGATTCTGATGTGGTGCGTGAGCGGCGTCCAGACATCTGAGCAAATGACAGGTGAGAACCAACTATAGCACATATACACATTAACTGAAGATTACCATAGAGGAAATCTGTACATATTTGAAGGAGATGTAATATAATGTAGTGTAATGAGTATGTAAATATAAGACAGGATTTTTTTACCATGTGGGTTGAAGACTGAGAGGTGGTCCTGGATCTTCTTCCTGAACTCTGTGTGCGCACACACACAAACAATAAATATGCAAAACTAAACTAAATAAGTAAATGAACGAAAGAAAGCTTTTTTTAAACCCACCATCTGAGCCATGCTGTCATAAAAGTCCATCTGAGGAAGTGGGCCACGGGATGGGGGAGGCGGTTGAGGCAGCTGCTGAGGTGAAGGAGGTGTTGGCGTAGGGTCTGCCCCAGGCATCTGGGGGTGCATACCATGAGGCGTCCCAGGAGGCATGCTAGGAGGCATCCCAGGTGTCATATGTTGGGGCATCTCTGCAGGAGTGTAGAGGGGTATTTGTTGTGGCATGTTGGGAGACATTTGTGTAGGACTCTGCGTTGGCATGGGATGGTAAGGCTCTTGGTGTTCCTGGTACTGTGAAACAAAGCCAGGCTGGGGAGGAGCAGGGGCTGCTGGGTAAAATGGAATACTCTCGCCAGGGGGAGGGGCATGCTGAAGAGGAACCACCCCGTCCTGCAAAATGGTTGTTGGAGCTGTAATAGAAATGAACATACAAAGACATGGTTAGAAGAAGACAAAAAGCAAACTATACTATGAAGGAAGGTAGATTTGTGGTCCCTGTTCATGAAACCAATTGCATGAACCATTAAAGTCATGCTGGATAACTTAAGCCCTAAGCTAGAACTGTCGTCTTCCCTCCCTCTGGTCATGACGGACTTGGTTTAATTCATCTGTCTAGCTATTTTGTCAAAGAGTCCTCAGAGAATCAACGCACCTGGTGGCATAAGTTGCACCCCTGCTGTGGGTGGGCCTGGCTGCGGCATGAGGGAGGTCATGAGATGATTATGAGGGTCAGCGTTCAAAGCTGAATGGTCAGGTAGGCTGGGGTGTTCCTCTGAGCTCGGTGTAGTGCAAGCAGACAGCTGGGGAGTGCTGCAATCTGTACGCAACGATATTACGCCATCCTGAGACAGAGAGACAGAGGAGTTAAAACTACATTTAAGATCTAAATGTTTTTGGATTTTAAATGTATCCATATTACCATTGCATTGCTCTATAGAAGTGCCATGACATATTAATAAATACCTAAACTTTCACCAAATTTAACCCAAAAGTTAAATTAATAATTAATTTGGTATGGTTGTTTCAAATCTTCTAGTGACTTGAATTATGTTGCAAATGTTTGACTGTTTAAATTCATAGGTTTTATTTATTTCATTTTAGATTATTAGTTTGATAAATTTTTGTCTTGGTCTTCACAGCATTTTTAATGAAAAAAAAAAATACTTTTTTTTTCTATCCATCCATAATCATAAAACTCAGCTTTTATTTAATTTCACTTCTTGTTCCTGGGGTCACGGTTCTGTGCTTTACCACCAGTAAGCTTTCCCAAAACAATAGATAATGCAGGAGATAAAACACAATCACTTAACTAACATTCTGTTATAATACACACCTTAATCTGATTGTTGAGTTTTCTGAGAAGCAGCAGCCAGTCTGGCTCCTGGAAGAGCTCTTGCTCTGGCTTTTCTTTCAGCTGAGGGTCAAAAAACCTCAACCTCTCAGACATCTGGAATCAGACGGAAACAAAGAGAAGTCCAGAGAATCAATACAGAAACATAAATCAACCCTAAAGCATGGGTTGTGAGTACAGTAAGCCATATGCATATGTGTACCTGTATGAGTTGACTTATGAACACAGGTGAGTGGTAGTCAGGTAAGGTCAGCAGTGCACGTGCAATGACTTCACAATAATGGAAGGCTTGTGCACAAAGTCCCGTCTCCGCCAGCCGACATGCATAGATGAACTTAAACACCTGTGAAACAGGAAAGATTAAGATTAGGATAAAGTGTTAAGAACTTCATACCAAATACACCAAATATACACTGTATTCACAAAGTTGTATGCTACTAATGCTACTAATGGTTAAAATTGCACTCTCTTCTTCACATTGTCTCCTTAATATTCAGCATTTGGAGACAAAAATGTGAGTGCCAGCCTAACCTGAAAGTTGGGCAGTGATAGAGGCTGGGAACCAAGAGACTGGGCGTACTCATAAGCTTCCGTTTTCTGGATCGCATCAATAGTACAGAACCTTGCAAATGGCAGACTGAGTGAGAGACAAAGAGATAGAGAGACAAAGAGAGATTGCATCACATGTGCAAAATTACCCAGACAGCATTACAACTATCCACACAAAGCAAGTATAAAGCATAACCATAATTAACAGTGTGCTCTTGATCATCTTTCATTTTCAATAAAATACCAGCAGCTCTGTTCCTAAGTTATCAGCAATGTCTATGAACATGAGAATATTTGTGAAGTCTTACCTGTGGTTGGAGCCAATGAGAACCATCTTGGTGCTCTTCTTGGTAAAGACACCCAAACCCACCTGAGCCATCAGGTAGCAGAAATGAGCTGCATCAACCAGACCTTTGGAGGCTGTAACAAAAACACACACACACACACACACACACACACACACACAAACACACACTGTGTCAACTGGCAGATAATGACAAGAGTTCATTCTAAATTGGTTCAGGGCATTTTAATTTTCAAATTCAAGAGTCTAAACCAAGGTCCCAGTGTTTGTTACACTGTATACATTTAGTCAGGTTAGTTTTGGTTTTATACTCCAGTTTGCTACGGTTTGTCAAAATCACACATGTGGACTGTGTCTCCTTTTACTTGCAGAAACTATTTTTGAGTGCATGCGAGTCACAAAGCAGAGTAAACAAATTCCCCTATGATTCCTAAAATACCCTCTGTTTATAAATAAAGGGCTATTACAGTTACAGTAGATGCAAAAAATTACCAGCATAATCTGTTGCATATATACTGCTGCGTGATATGCATGCACACAAAAGGGAATCTGATTTTGGTATGACACCATCCTGTTGTTTAATGAGTGATTATAGCCTGTCTTAACTTCCAATAATAGGTCAGAAAGTCTGCAATGGAGAACACTGCTGTCAAAATGGACATCAAGAGGCCTTTTCAGTGCGGTTTATGGCCCCTTTCACACATGCAAAAATGTCAGGTGTGCAAACGTTCTTAATGCCTCGTTGTCAGGTGTGAACACACCCTTAATGAAAGTTAGTGTAGGAATATTTTAAATGTGTGTGACGTGTTTGTTTACCCAGTGTGTCTCCCATGGTGGAGATGGTGCGCGTGTCCAGATCCAGAGTGTGTGTGAGGTTGGAGAGCACCATGGCCAGATGAGGGCGCCAGTCTCCCCACTTCTCATCCCCACAACACTGCCATGCAACGAGAAACACAGCAGTTATACAGAGAAACACAAGGTCTCACTATTTTGCAACCTAACAAATACTTACACATACACTGTAACAAAAACATGTACATGCTCATATATATGCATCAGAATACATCACCGACTCCCTCCTGAATGTGGCTTAACCAATTATAATCTAATAACAGAGCGTCCCGGGGTTGTTTACACTTGTTTTTTTTTATGTGGTCAAGGGAAATTCAAATCTGATCTGTTCATTAACGGCGCATGTCAATGCTAAGAGAAAACTAAGTAAATCAAATCCCGGGTGAATGTTTAGGTTAGGAGACTTACCGTGGCAGCAGCCGGCATCCTTCCAGACATAAGCTGGTAGACTGTCTGCAGGGGGTCATTGATGGGAAGACTGTTGGCAAACCTGAAACACAGACAATTAACAGGTTAAAGGAATTCATCTACACCATACAAGAAGACATCTACGAAATCAGCAGAAATCATTTACACAATACAAAATCATGAAACTGCTACACATAAAAATGCAGAGCATTAGCTTAAAGCAGTTGCAGTAGTGTTTCTAAGCTTTCTAAATGTACTAAACAAGTCAGGGGTTCCCAAAAGCCTCTTGAGTAAAAGCTAGCACTGGGTATCGAAATTCGATACCAAAAAGGTACCGACGAACATCTTGGTACTACCAAATACTGAACAGTCTAAAAAAAAAAATGAAATGAACACAAATGTCCAAAAAACACAGAGCACAAACATCAAGGTTTATAAAAAAAAAAAACAGTTAAAGTGGTCTAAAGTCTGACTTCTAAAGATTAATCCACAACTGTGAAATCATTGGCGCCGATGTGCTAAAGTCTCTCAGGAACTCTCTCGCTAGAAATTGAGTGATTGTGTGAGGATGTGTGATTTGTACTGATCATATCAGTATCAACATTTTTTTTTGTGAACAATATTTTTTTTTTTTAACTTTCATCGTCAAATTATACATCATACATCTCGTTTTAGTATCAACATTTTTTAAAACAATCCCAGTCCTAGTCAAAGCTGATTCTTAAATGGTTACGTGAGCATCACACTGAACACACTCTCTCCCAGTTAAAATGATCTTAACACTAAAAGACTTTCGGGGGGAAATGGCTGACACAGGCCCTACACTTCCTATAGTATAGTATAGAGTTTAGTGACTTCATAAAAACTAAGCTGTGTGTGTGTGCAAATGATGTTCATAAGTGTTACCTAGTCATGACTCTCGCATGTGTCCTGTTGTCCATCTTACTGGCCAGGAGCAGTGCGTGGCCCCACAACCCATTCTTCATAGCAGACTCGAGGGCATCCTGAAACAAAACATCAAGTACCGTCACACAACGACCTTGTACCACTAAAGTGTTTTTTTGCAGGACAACAATGATTTTTATTGTGAAGAAAAACAAGCAAAAAATGTGTAAAGAATGAGTGTGTCCTCCTGCCTTCTTTCGTCCAAACAGCAGCAACTCTCTGAAGCGCTCAGTCTCCTTCCCAGCATTCTCAGGTGTGCCCATAAACGTGTCGGACAGCAGAGACAGCGGTCCGGACTCTTCCTCTTCCGGACGCTCCAGAGCCTCATTGTTGAAATCGATCAAATTTGCCTCATTAGGAGACTTTCCTGGCAACCACACTGAGCGATGCTCCTTTAGCAACAGATCAGCCAGATCTGTACCAACCACAGTCTGATGGATAGATAAATGAAGCGATAAGGTGTGAGGGAGAGAGAAAAAGAGATGGGGAAAAATAATCAAACACCTTTCCCTGGGATTATAAATTATCAGTAGATGTGGGACAACCGAACAGCACATATGTACACACACATACACATACCCCATTCTGACGACAGAGCAGCACTATGAACTCCCAAATGAGGACAGCAGAGTCCTTGTCGATGAGGTCGTCATTACGGATGCACTCCTGAGCTTTGTTTTGGGCAAACTTTATAACGTCCACCTTGTGGGTCTCCTCCCTGATACACACACACACACACACACACACACAAATACAAACTATATATATCTAAAAAAAAAATCAACAACAGAGGTCTGTCTACATATTGTACCACCAAATTACTGTGTGATGGACATAGAAGGCAAAGGTCAGTCTTACTTGACGAGTGGTCCTGGGAAAGCTCGCAGCTCAGTCTGTTCTGGCGAATCCTGCATCATTGTCTAAAACATCAGAAGATATTTTGACAAAAAGATGTTGATACTTTCACATTCAAGCACTTGAAAACACAACATAAAAAGTTGAACACACCTGTTTTATTGTACTATTTTTTTATTAATAAGGATTGGTAATTAATCCTGTTGTATTTACTACTACTATTAAAACTTTTTTTTATTAATTATCTTTATTTTGCCAATCTTAATTTTGTGTGCCTAACACATTTTTTCTAGTCTGTTAATTAGCAAGTGTTGCAGAGTTTGTTGTAAAGGAAACTGATGACAGGGCCACGATTATCACTAACCAATCAGAGAATGGCAAAGAAATAATTACCTCCATGCTGTGAAGCTCCACAAGAGCTGGCTGTCCAGCTGAAGGTAGGTTAGGCTGGACCAGAATTAGCTGACCTGCTGGACCAAACCGGGCACAGCAGTGAGGAACTGAGAATTTCTCTGGAGTCAATGGCCTCGGGGGAGCTGAGAAAATGAGATAGAGATACAGAGAAAGAGGTAAGAATGTGTACACTTCAATTTGTAGATCAGACTAAACTGAATTATGAAAGAGAGAGAGTGAGTGAGATGCTTACGCTGTTCTGGTGCAGTCCAAGTGGTGTCTGTGGCATTGTACTGACTGTAGTTCTGAGTGTCTGTGGGGCCAGGATACTGACCATAGGAATAATCCACAGGCAGTGTGGATGCAGTGGCATCGTAACTCGCAGCAACCAGATCAGGCTGACTCCTGTACACCTGGCTCTACAGGGGACAAAGGGGGAGAGGGAAATCACACACATTTAGGGGGCGAACCACAGTCCATAAGAGATGGTACTGGTGTACTCGCTAAACTATGATCCAGTTTGTTCGGTGGCTTAGACTTTCAGACCAATTACAGAGAATTTAATTGACTTTAATCATCCTATAAACAACACTGAAACAAAGCTCACGTAGGTAGAAACATTCTATAGTGCACTCACTGAAGTGTAAGCTGGAATAAATGTATACAATGTTATAAAATGTTACAAAACACCCCTACATTAACAGCAAGTTAAGTGTCCTTGGGTTTTAGGACACTACAGAACTACAAGATCATGAGCGATCTACACTTTAATGAAGGTACAGATCAAGGAGAAAGTAGAGTGAACATGTTGTTAAATGAGTAGTTCATTCACAAATTAAAATGAACATAATTGATTACTGACCCCAGAAGCAGTCGAACAGCCGAAACATGTTTTGGTAACTGACATGTGCTTTGTTAGCCTACAATGAACGAGGATAGGTTAATGGGGCTAACACACACTGAACTTGGACTAGGAGTGGACAATTGCAGCTATGAGAGACATTTTCATGCACAGTTCCTGCTCAAGCTCAACTGGTTCAATGCACAGATTTTGTTTTTAGTTCTAAAAGAGCAGGGACATTTTTCTCACCCCTTTAAAAACAACATTAGCAACATTAGCGTAGCATCTATTGTCGTGCACTAAAGAAGCGCAGACACCAAACGTGTCTTAGCTGTTCGACTGAATCTGAAGTCAGTGACCAATCAGTGTCCAAGAACTCTTTATGATAGTGGCATTAGTGTGTTTGGTCAGACAGATTTATACAAGCAGGGAAAGAGCTTATCTAATATAATATGCAAAACACAAAAAACAAATCCTTTCCATACACACAGGCATCGGGTTATCAATATAAAATTTGACATACAAAATAAATACATTCCTTCCGCTGTAGTTCTTTGTAAATTCAAGGGCACACACCTGCTGTGATCGAGAGCTGAAGCTGCTTTGACGGCTATGGGATGAGTGGACGCTGTGGGCAGATCTCTCGCTGTGGACAGAGCGCCGGTCAAACTCGTCCGCATACGGATCCCGTCTCCGATAGTCGTCATCAAAACTAGAGTCGTAGCCAGGGTAGTAGCGCCATGGGTCATCGTAGCCCTCGGGCCTGGACACATAGTTAAAACCACGAAAAAAGGGCAGGTCAAATTGGTTAAGGCATAAGGGAAGTTAGGAAAGAGAGTAAGGTTGATGGAGTGAGTAAGATCACAAGCGTACCTGGTGGCATACTGCTGACCATAATATGGGTCAGCTCGTCTGTAGGCCTCAGGGTCATAGTTGTACCAGTTATAGGCCTGGTCATAGTATCCTCTATAACGGGGGTCATAAGCAGCGTTGGGGTCATACCATCTGTTTCGATCTGCAAGCACAAACGAAAACAGAACAAACTATTTTATTTAGCTCACGAATTCCTGTCAGCACAGTCATTGTGTGCTCATAACAAGTTTCAAGTTGTTTTTGTGCCAAGAACAATCAGACAGTACAGGACAGTTGCCATATAAAACTTACCTGCGTACTGTTCGTACTGTTTCTTATAGTAGTTTGCATAGTAGTCTTCATAGGCACTGCGGTTAGGCCTGGGGTAATTTTCACTATATCCCTGCCTAAAGGAGAAAAAGCAAAAGGATTGTCTTATAGACCAGGGGTCCCTAGTGTTTTGGCAACTCATGGCCCATTTAATCCACCACAAAATATTCCATGACCACAGGAAAATATAATTAAACATATAAAGTCTAGTCAAATAGAATACTGCAATCAGAGTAGCACTATTGTATTGATTGAAGGGCACAACTTGCTTGTATATTAGGTGCTAGCTTTGTCAGCCATGTGATTGTACTATACCTGAACAATTAACAAATTTAACCTAACTTTATTTTTTTTAATGTTGCCAATAACTTACATAATATTTATCATATCCAAAATGTGCAAAAACAGAAAACAAGCACACAATTTTTGGCAATGACACTTAGCAATGTGGGCAGCAATAAATATGACCTCATATGTAAAATACTGTAAGCAACTGCCTTTCTACTGGTCTTTAATCATTAGGAAAATATCACAGACCTCAGTTAATGATCTCGGTGGCCTGAGACTTTACCTAGAGTTGGGTCGGTCAGAGTACTGACTGGTTCTTGAACTTGGCCTTTCTGGCTGCCGCTCCGCTTCCCGGTAGCCAGGGTTTGGTCCATTATACTGACTGTATCGTGGATCTGCTCTCCGGTAAGGATCATCCTACAGACAAAAATGAAGGGAAACAGAAAAAGGGGAGAGAGAGGGGTGAAAGGGAGCAACACAAAAACAAAACTTTCAAAAGATTTAACAAACGTAAAACTGATTAAGAGAAATTAAAAACAGCAGTCATTTAAAATTTATGATACCTGGTAATAGTTCTGAGCCCTTGGGTCCATATTCGGATATTGAGGTGGGTAGGGATGTCTTCCATCCTGGTACTCTGGGTAGTAACCTCCATATCCAGGAACGGGCATAGAAGGTGCTGCGCCATAACCAGACTGACCCCCAAGAGCAGACGGGGGACGCTGAGGATCAGGAGGGGCAGCAGTGTTTCCAGGCTGTGAAGGATAAGCAGGAGGTGGGGCTGGTCCAGATACAGAGGGTGGGGCAGCATGGGATGTGGGTGTGGCTACTGGGGGAGGCTGGGAGGCAGTTTCATTTGAAACTGGATTGTGAGTGTGGGATAGGCCAGCGGGATCACTACTAGTCTGATTGCTGGAGGGTCTGGAGGGATTTGTGGCGGGTGCCTGAGGCGGAGGCTCAGAATCAGTGCGCACAGCTTGCTGTGCATCTTTGGTAACCTGCAGATAAAAGCCAGGGGTGTTATTCACCATGGCAGTGGGAGGAGCTGATTGGGAAAGGGGCGGGCCAAAAGACTGATTTGTGCTCTGTGGTTGGTGCATGGAAAAATCAAGCAGCTCATAATTTGATGGTTGATTCTGATTAGTGGAAGGAGCAGAAGGTGTAATTTGTGAATTAGGAGATGTGACTCCTTGACCATCACCTCGCAGGGACTGAGCCCTTGAAAGAGGTGGGTGAGTTGATTGGGAAGGAGGAGGACCATCTTTGACCTCTCGAGCCAGATTTAATGGACTCTGGCTGGAGGGCTGCTGAAAGCTTAGCGGCGTCTTCGGGAAAAGTGAAGGCGGCTGATTTGAAGAGGAACTTGATGGCAACTGATTGGCCACAGCCGTTTGAGAAGGTGGCCGAACAGGCGAGGTGGTCTCCTTGGGACTCTGGATTTGATTGGCTGTTTGAGAAGGGCTTTGAGGAGCAATCACATTATAATTTGTAGAAGGTGGTGCAATCAAGACAGGCTGGTTTAAAGCCTCTACGGGCGGCGTTGTTACCAGCAAGGAAGCATAACCTAGACTTGCCTGAGGTGCTGAATCTGGTGGGTTCTCAAGGTTTTCTGAGTGAGGCTGTGGATGTGCCCTGGGTGGTTGCAGATCCAAAGGTACATCTTCTGGTGGCTGGATCACCTCAGCACTGGGTTGGCGAGCTGGAACAAGTGTAGTAGCCAGAGGGGGTGCTGCAGGTGCCAACAGAATATTAGCTCCAAGGCCAGCTGGATCACTATGAGCCCAAAGGGTCGTAGCAGGACTATCGCATGGTCGTCGAGCTCCATGGGCTCGAGACGAAGGTCTGCGCTCCTGCCCTCCAGGAAAATAGATGGTCTCCATGTTGTCTGGAGGCTGCTCTAGGTTTCCAGGAAGCCCATCTGCTCCACTCTTTTCCATAACCATTCTAGCTCGGTCAACTTCAGCAGGCCTGACACCAATGCCGTGTGATCGCACAGGCTCAAAAGAAGAGTTTGCACTGGGTTGAAAGACACCTACCGGCTTTGGAGGGCTGGGGGTGGGGAATGTGGGACTCTGCTCTGCAGCAGGGGCGGAATCTATTTGCTCAAAGTAACCAGCATTGGGAGGATGGGAGGCAGGTGGATCAGGGGGGCGGGGGCTTTCTTGTTGGATAAAAGTACCAACAACACCCTGATGTCGTCGGGGTGGGTGACCAGTGCTGTGTGGGGCATGGCCACTCCCGTGACTGACATTGCTGTAACTGGATGAGACACTTGCGGAACGGGCTGGCCGAGGAGCAGAGTCTGGTGTCTCCAGGTTAGGCCCTGCCTCGTAGACATGGCTTGGTAGTGGTTCGCTCGGCAGCACTTCTTGGTTCGGAACGCATTCCAAATTCTCAACAGATTCACATGGCCCAGCACCAGCTCTGATATTTCCACTGTCATTCAAATACTGAGCAGGTGCCTCTGCCACAGTCCCTGCATGAGGAAGGTGAGAGACCCCATTTACACGACCCTCGCAGGAAAGGGTCTCTTCATTCTCTACATCATTGCCCTGGAAGAACATAGATAGCGTTCCAGAGTCAGCAGGAACGTAGGGGACAGGGCAGGCACGTTGAGCTGGATCCTGTGGGACCTGACTGAACCATGGCTCTGAGAATGCCCCTGTCTGGCTAAAATAGTTTTGGGCTGAAAAGGGGGTGCTCTGTTGCTGGGAACCAGCTAGCCCACTCGTATTCAGTGGAGGCGACTGAATATGATTTTGAGGGTGATTCTGAGGTTGTCCAACATGGGGCGAGTGAGCAGAATGAGAGGCTTGTGCTTGGGGAGGAACATGGAAAGGCTGGGGTGGATCACTAGTTGGCTGAAAGTAGTTCTGAACAGAAGGAGGTCGACTTCCATGATCAGGCACCAAATGTGAAGGAGCAGTAGGGGCGGGCTGAAATGGAGGGTTGCTTTGCACTGGTGGTGTTGAGGATGCAGGAGGAGGCTGATAATGGTTTGAGCTGAATGGAGGGGCAGGGTTAGGCAATTGCGCGATATAGGGCATAGGTTCTTGAGAGTTAAAATACCCAGGCTCAGAAGGAGGTGGAATAGGAGCAGGTGAAGGCCGTGAAGGACCAGGATAAGGGGTGAAAAAGGGGGGAGGGGGACCAGCTGATGCCACTTGAGTTGCTAACGTTGGAACTTGAGATGGACCAGGCTGGGAAAAAACAGCTGGAGGAGGGGACTGTACAGGAAGTGGACTGCTGTTAGGTGGTAAAGCCTGGCTGCCCACTGGCATTAGTGGAGGCGCTTGCCTCCCATAGGCGAATGGATCAGACATTGGCTGTGCAGGTGGTACAGTTGCTGAGGCAGTAGCTGCTGCTCCATGCTTGTGTGGTCGAGTTCTTCTGAATGCATTAGGTCCACCAGAGGAAGGTGGTGGGCCACATGCTCCGGGTGGTGCTGCACGAGGAGGAGGTTGCATCTTTTCAAGTTCCTGTTCTCCAGAGCTCAAGACACTGAGGGTGTGTGATGGCTATGCCTGGGGCGGAAACAAAAAACAGTTCTTTTTAGAGTAGCATCTTAATCACACAACAACCTAACTGCTTGGAACATGCTTTGTTTACATTCCACACTGCAACTCTGCATCAAGATTTAAGTGATTATCATTTTAACCACACATAGCTATATATTAGGGCAGTCAAGCATTAACGCATGCGATTCATTTGGAATCAGTAAAGGGTTATTATTTTTTAAATGCAATTAATTACATCACCAAGTTTGACCTCAACATCCGCCATAATCTGCCCCACCCCCACCCAATGCGCAGATTTTTTCTTCTGGAGCAGTTCGCTTGTGGTGAGAACGTGATCTGGTCTCGATCGGAACCAGCTAATAAATAAACTTATTTTTAAATGAGCTAAATTGTTGATAAAGCAGAGTTTAATTTAATATATTAGCCAGATAATATACTGCTATGAACAAATGCTGACTGACTGCTTTATGCTGTTTACACACTTAGAGAGACATGGCAGTTGTGGCACTATGATTACTACATCTGCACTGCACGTCTCATTGCATATTTACTTTCTTGCTCCCACACCCTCTTGATCTGGGTAAGTTTTTTATGCCACTGTTGGCCACTGTAAAGCTGATTTGGAACAATGTCTGTTGCTTAAAGCGCTATATAAATAAACTTGAACTTTGCCCTGCTTTTGTTGTGTCTGTAGTTGAAGCTGAAGTTACTGCCTGAAGTTACTCAATTGGCAGGGCTTAATTTTTTGCACTGAGCAGAACAGCAAAAAAAAACACAACTAAGCCAAGCGGAGCATGAACAGCTGTACTTGATGAACTGCGAATGTACTGCAGGTTAACGACCTACTGAAAAAAGAAAGCTGAATCTGGACACCTAAAGCCTTAGACATACTGTATGTCCACCCTATTTCACAGTGCCTCCATTCTACAAAAGTGAGGGTTAATGTTTCCTCTACAATACAAGTGCTACACTAATACTGGCGTCTGGGATGCTGTAAAATAATGCTCTTGAGAATTGCAATATTATGTTTTGTAGTACTAAACAGATTTTTAGAGGAACAGTTTCCATGTCCACTTTACATCATAACATAGCAATTCTAACACTTTTTTGATAAATAAGAAGCAATATCAAAACCAGACTCTGTGGTGTCTTAAATATCGGGGGCCAGAGATTAGATGAGCGGTGTTGGGACTAGAAGGTGGCTGGTCTGATCCCCAGGACCGGCATGCACAGCTGAGGTGCCATTTGAACGAGGGACCTGACTATTATATTTGCTTTCTGGGCACCAAGGTGACGGCACACCTCCCCAGGTGTGCTCGTTCTCATGGCTCTAGTCACTAGTGTTTGTGTGTGCATGGAGAAGTTAAATTTGGTGATTGAATTGTGTCTGGCTGTCTATCACTGATGTACAAAATGACTAAAATGACTGAACACTTGTTGGTTTGGTCTTTTCCACTGGCAAGGATTACTACAACCTATTCGGCTAATTCCATCCTGCTGTATGTACAGTATGTGTTTAAATCCATATTCCGACATTCCAGGCTGTGAGTTGGCCTCTAAGTTCTGAACAGAAAGAGTACTTTAATACTACCTTTTATGACCACGTCAAAGTGCACTCTCAACAGGGAAAAACATTCACATTATTTGACATGACCAATGATGAAAGACGACTGAACAAAACAAACTTCACTTATAATACCAGTGTACACACTGAACGCAACCATTCTTGCTACTGCAAACACACCACCGCTCCCATCCTATGCAGCACAGCAGGATATACACTGACCACTGATATTAATTTAGGACGTGAAGGCCAAAATCCACAGGTGTAGTGTAACAGGGTACCATTTGCTAATGACAGTTTGTAATGTAAATATATACTCAACCTATTATTCAATTCAAGATACAGATAATTATTCTTTCAGGCCATCCCTTTAGCTTGTTACAAAATCTTATGGAGGCCTATTTCCCTAATTGAATTGATCAACTTCAAGAACTGAATCTTTACTTGCTGCTTAATATATGTCCACCCCTTGACAGGAGTCTTTGGATCTGAATCTCAACATAATGTGTAATAACACTTACATTATATGATAAGGTGCAGAAGAAATTACGGATGACCAGGGTACTTCATACATCCCTTAGAAATCTGCAAAGATATGATTTTGGGATTGCAGAAGAGGCATTAGCTGTCTGTTCTCATCATTTGGGTGTTCCTAGATTTTAGACCAGAAAATCTTGCTGTGAGACATAGAAGTGGCAGTGTTTACACATGTTTTATTTTGATTAAAGAGCCCCTTCAACTGATATAATAGTAGGTCATAAATATGTGATAAGTGGCACAAGAATGATAGCAGGATATGAACGTAGTAAGAAACAAGAAACTCTGTTTGAGGGAGAAGCTCAGCTTAGGTTACAATGAACGGAAACACCTTTCTACAGTTTCTCTTTTAAAGAGGGGGTTTTCCACAGAACACTTTATCTCTACAAATGCTCCAGCTCCTAAATCCAGCGACAGGTTCAGATATGGAACCACTTGGTTTCCAGCGCCTTAAAACATATTAAGGTAAACACATTAGAAGTGAAGTTAACTGAAGACAAACTTATGGACTCCAGATTTTTTTTTACAGTGATGGTGAACAGATAGAAAATAAAACATATTTTAGGCACTTAAGCCTATGGGCCAATTTACCACAACTGTGAACAATTCTAAGGTTCTCTAAACATCTCGGAATAACTGTGTTTACATTAGGGGCAGGCAATATCACCACACATTATAATATTGTGATACACATTAGATCACGATGTGATCGGGCTGACAGTTGTTCTAGGAGTGCCAATACTTCACACCGCACAGTAGCACAATGACAAAAGCATCATAATACTCCTCCACAAGCACACAAAATGTATCAATTACGTCAGAACAAACAGCCATACCAAAGCAGCAATCTTACAATTCTACAGGGAAAAGACTTCCACTAAACACAGACATGGTGTGTTTAAAACAGAGCAATACTGTTGTACTGGTAGGTAGGCAGGTATGTTAGAAATAGGTCAGCCAATCAGAGGGAAAATTATCTGTTGCACCCTTTAACATAAACTAAATAATTTAAATATAGGGAAGACTAACATTAAACAAAGTTTAGCTTTACATAAAGGTTATTTCTTATTATGTAACAGTTTGGCAGTGTGTGAGCCATGTGATTAATTTAATATTAATTAGTTTTGACTCTGCCTTTAACCCTGATGTTTGGGAAATCCTGAATTGTTCCTCGACTATTCACTGAAAGTCGGAGGCTGATAGTAATGTTTTCGCATCAGAGTGCCTGAGGGAATGGAACTATTTTAACTTTAACTATTTTAACATTTTATTTTGTTTTCTTTCACTTATCATATAACAATTGACTGTTATAATGGAAATTTGGTACAATCAATAACACATTAATTGTCTGCACTTAACATGAGATGCTGGTAATGGTGTACTCATCCCTGGCAGGGGGCTGCACGACTGTGCCAGTATCTCACATTATAGAATTTTTTCTTGTGTTTATTGATTAAATATTCTTCTTGGAGCTCATATATACATTTATATATATTCATATGTTACATATTGCCGACTAGGGGTGGGGTACAAATTTAATCTGATATTCTTCCACCACTGTCAAAAAATATGGCATGTATATTAGACATAACTGCTCCAAATTAAGCTGTGCCACAGTTAAACAACTTGGTTAAGTCAGATTCAGAATCAAATTCAGACCTCGTCTTCATCTCTCTATTACTATCACTTAAAAAATTAGACTTGGCTCTTTAAACAGGCTGTAAAGGCTTGAAATAACACTAATCCAGCGGCAGGATTGGGAAATACTGAATAATGGCCACTTTAAAGCTAAAGAATTAAACTTTTTGTTACCTCATTTCTCAGATACAATGGGTTTGTAAATAAGTCAATACGTTGCTGCTCTGAAAGCTGTTCTATTGAGTCCATCCCCGGTCAGTCCCTTTAAACACAGCCAGAGCTGGCTAGCTAACCTAAATAGCTTAGCAAAGACAGCTAGCTTGTTTAGCCAACCATGTACAGTATAAACTCACTCAAACTCATTGTTAGACCATAATTACAAAAACAGAGATGGAACAGGTTCCACTGTGCTTTAGGCTTGTAAATATGTTTAAAAATGTGAGGTTACAGTATGTGTATGATTGAATCTAGCTGGCTATAATAGAACTAAACCCGGTCATAACACTAATGTTGCGTTAAGTAGTTCCAAAACGTTAAGGTTAGCCATAGTACTAACTGGCTTGTTTTATTTAACGTTACAGAAAATCCACAGGTCATTGAACACAATGGAAGAGTTATATTTACCAAAAACTTATAAATAAAGATAATAAGAGAGAAATTAACTGACGGAAGAGTTCAAATGAAGTTAGGTAGCTAACGCTAGCTAACCATAGCTAGTTACAACCGGGGAAAACGGCGACACGGTCAACCAGTAAAGCTGAAACTTGGATTAAAGTTATTATGCTAATTTAGCGATAACGTGCCGAGCTGTTCTTTAACTCGACACCAGACCACCCAGAAAAGAGGCGAAAAACGTCATAAGCCCGGTTCAAACCGGTCAGTGTAAAGTCCCGAATACATTTCTGCACCGAAATGACAGCTAAGTGCTGACAGGGCAACTCGCTAACGTTAGCCTAGCCAACCCAGCGGGCTCTGTAGCGTAAACAGCTAGTGCGCTAAAGCCCCAGCAAGCCCTATAGGATTAGCACTAGCAGGGAGCTAGCCCGTAACCCGGGTCAGGCAAAGTTCCCCCTCTAGAACCCAAACGACCCCCGAGAACCCGGCGGGCGGCAGAGCGGTGGAGCGGGGCGTCACCTCGTTCCTCGGGCGGAGAAGCAGAACCTCGGGCTGAACTGAGAGCGGCGTGTAAAATCCTACAGCCGTGCGGGACGTTCAGACTGACGGCCGTCCGCCATCTTCGCTAAAGCGACGTGTACATGAAACGTCAGCCTTCCGACTGGGGCTGCGTCACGGTCAATTCGCTAGTTGCACGGATTCGGATAAGGCCTGATTCGATTTTGATTCCGGATTCAAATTCAGATTGGAAATACCAGTTCTTCTTCTAGCCTCTCAACTAACATAGATATGGGACAAAAATATTTAGAATTCAATAAAAATGCTGTTTAAATAATAATAATAATAATAATAATAATAATAATAATAATAATAATAATAATAATTATTATTATTATAATAATTTCATTTTATTATTTATTAAGAATTGATTTATGCGACTACTTTTCCATAAACTATTACAGAACAGCTTACTGTTTCAGGGTGACATACTTTGGTATACACAAAAAATATTGGATCAACTGCTCATTTATTGTCTTGTCAAAATAAAGCGTAATAAAAAAAAAGCTTCTCCGTCTGTAGCTGTCTCTGCTGTAAGGATTTGATTGTGACAGCATCAAGAGTGTTAGCGAGGTCATGTGTATTTGAATGTCTGTGTAAATTTACTACTGCAGTCCTGCATCCTTTATATCCTGCATATTTAAAAGCAATTCCTTTGGTTTTCTCTAAAATAAAATATATAGAAAATCGACAAAGGAAACTTAATGTTGGTCTTCCTGTGGTCTTTAGAAGAACCAAATGATGTTACCTCCTGTTGTAGGTGTGATGTTATTCCAGATGTTTCAGATAGGGTAATGTGTTACGCTAACAGGAATGAGTGAAACCCAAGGACACAACTAAAATGTGTATTTTAACTTAAATATTATGGATTTATTATTATTATTTTAAAAGCATAGATGTGATCTCTAAATGATTTTAATAATTATATTTAGAGAGTATTTAAAGAGTGGTGACAAATGTTTTTTTTTTTTCTTATCTCACTTTTGCACTTTGACGGAACAGTTCAAATAAAGTTAGTTAAACTATAACAATCAGGGGGAAACAGCAAAAAGGTCAACCAGTAAAGCTGAAACTTGGATTAACATTATTGCACAAACTGATACTTTTTTATGTTTCAAGAGTTTGTCACTTAGATTTTTCTGTTTCACTCTTGTTTACTAGTTACTTTTAATTATTTTTATCAGGACACCAACAATAAACAATGCTGAAACTCTTTAAATAGAAATGTTATTAACCATAGACGGTCTCTGTTATTAACTATTATACAGGATCCTTTAAATCTTACAAAAAAAAAAACTCCAGTTAACCGGACTTACCCAGGCAATACACTTCTCAGAACTAAACATACAATTTAATATTATTTAACGGGACATATCTAAAATGTATGTTTAATATAGTCAGTTACTACCTGCTGATATCCTGAATAGGAAATTTTACTCAACTCAATATAATATAATAGAATTAGATATATCTTAATTTAGCAATATATTTAGACAAAAAGAAAGATAAATAACTGCAATGTAAGTCTGGTTACACACAAAAAAAATCCAGTGTCTTTACAGTCCAGACAGTTGCTTGTTTATTTTAGTAACAAAAGAGATGATCAGTACAGTGTGTTGAGATGAGTTATGCCTGAAGTGTATGTGTATGTGTGGTCTGCAAACACAAAGACAGGATCTAAATATACTATCAGCTAACCGATAAATAAATTGCAATACTGCATATAATGTAAATTTGTACCAACAGTGGCAACTGGGTATAATACCGAACATAAACTATGAGTAGTAAACTACTGCTTTAGAGCATGCTGCTGTAAAAGGACGAGCAGCTACAGAATGCACTCAGTCATGAAAGATTTAGGTTCAATGTCAACTTACAAATCAAGGTTAAACTTACTGATTATAAGAAATGCACAAATGGCTATTAGAAAAAATCCACTATTTATCCGTGCTGATTCTCAAAAATGCACAAACAGCAAACATGCTAAAACTACCATGACTGGACTGTCTCACGACTATATCTCCATTTTTCTCGTTATGAGATGACCAACACGTGCTCTGGCAACCTCTGTTAAATTAGGTCAGCCCATTTAAAGAGAGTACATTTTTATATACATTATTTGCTTTTGCTTTGTAGATTTTTACATGACTTTGAAATGAATGTATTTATTTGTAATTATTGTAATAAAACCAAAGTATACAGATATAACACGTCATGGGACAAAATCTATTATCACACCCCATACACTGTCCACTGTGAATGGTAATGGCTGTAAAGTATGAATGAGGGACAACACTCGGCTACTTTTATTGTTGACATGCGTCATTACACACATGCAAGTTTCAAACTACAAGTATTCCTTACACCTACAGAACCTACAGTGCCCTCCAAAAGTTTTGAAACAGTGAGGTCAATCCATTTATTTCTCCTGTAAACTGAAAACATTTGAATTTGACATACATATATACAAAAGACAAAATATCAACATTTTAGCTTTTATTTTCAGGTATTTACATCTAGGTCTGAAACAAATTTCAGAAGATAGCACATTCTGTCTTAACCCACTCATTTCACTTGTGAGCAAAAGTATTAAACATGTGACTGTCAGGTGTGTTTTGTTGCTTAGGTGTATCCTGATACATAGATTATTCAAACAAAAAACAGCACTCCGTTTCAGATTTACTTGAAAACCATAAAGCTGTCAATGGGTAAAAAACAAGAATCCAAAGATAAAAGAAGATGGAAAATCAATCAGAATCAGGGCACAAATACTATCCATAGCAAGAACATAGAACAAAGTTATCACTGGTGTACTGTAATAGGTGATAAACAGGTATACCAAGGAAAAGCAGTAGATGACAAAGTGCTGTAAAAAAAAAAAAAAAAAACACAAAAACAAGTGTTAAAACTCTTCCCACAGTCTGTGCAGGGATACGGTTTCTCTCCTGTGTGAATGTGCGTGTGTACTTTGAGAGCAATCAGTTGATTTAAACTCTTCCCACAGACTGAGCAGTGATACGGTTTCTCTCCTGTGTGAATGAGCTGGTGTTTTCAGAGAATACTCAGTTGACCAAAACTCTTCCTACAGTCTAAGCACTGATGCAGTTTCTCTCCTGTGTGAATGCTCTGGTGTTTTTGGAGAGTACACAGTCTATTAAAAGTATTCCCACATTCTGGGCAGTAATACGGTTTCTCTCCTGTGTGAATGCGCTGGTGGTTTGTGAGATCACTACGTCTATTAAAACTTTTGCCACAGTCTGAACCTTGATACAGTTTCTCTCCTGTGTGAATGCGCTTGTGCATGTTGAGAGTAATCAGTTGATTAAAACTCTTCCCACAGTGTGAGCAGTGATATGGTTTCTCTCCTGTGTGAATGTGCTGGTGTTCTTTAAGAGTATGCACTCTGATAAAACTCTTTCCACAGTCTGAACCTTGATACAGTTTCTCTCCTGTGTGAATGCGCTTGTGTCTGTTGAGATTACTCAGTTGATTAAAACTCTTCCCACAGTGTGAGCAGTGATACGGCTTCTCTCCTGTGTGAATGTGCTGGTGTTCTTTAAGAGTATGCACTCTGATAAAACTCTTTCCACAGTCTGAACCTTGATACAGTTTCTCTCCTGTGTGAATGCGCTTGTGTCTGTTGAGATTACTCAGTTGATTAAAACTCTTCCCACAGTGTGAGCAGTGATACGGCTTCTCTCCTGTGTGAATGCGCTTGTGCATGTTGAGAGTAATCAGTTGATTAAAACTCTTCCCACATTCTGAGCAGTGATATGGTTTCTCTCCTGTGTGAATGTGCATGTGTGCTTTGAGAGCACTCAGTTGATTAAAACTCTTCCCACATTCTGAGCAGTGATACGGTTTCTCTCCTGTGTGAATGCGCTGGTGTTTTCGGAGAGAACTCAGTTGACTAAAAGTCTTCCTACAGTCTAAGCACCGATAGGGTTTCTCTCCTGTGTGAATGCGCTGGTGTTTTTGGAGAGTACACAGTCTATTAAAACTATTCCCACATTCTGAGCAGTGATACGGTTTTTCTCCTGTGTGAATGCTCTGGTGTGCTTTAAAACTGCGCAATCTAATAAAACTCTCTCCACAGTCAAAACAGTGATACGGTTTCTCTCCTGTGTGAATGCGCTTGTGTACATTGAGATTACTCTGTCGGTTAAAACTCTTCCCACAATCTGTGCAGTGATACGGTTTCTCTCCTGTGTGGATGTGCTGGTGTTTTCGAAGAGTACCGAGTTGATTAAAACTCTTCCCACAGACTGAGCAGTGATACGGTTTCTCTCCTGTGTGAATGCGCTCGTGTCTTTTGAGATCACTCGGTCGATTAAAACTCTTCCCACAATGTAAACAGTGGTGAGTTTTCTTCTTGTCTGCATTTGGCATCATTGTTCTGTACAAATGCCTTTTGTACGTACTGGAGATTCTTTTGGGTGGCTTGTACTTAACCTATTAGCAGCCTAATGTTGATTGTGAAATCTTCTGACTGAATGTCTGCAGAGATAAACTTCAACCAGGTAGGAAAGTCGACAACAGGAGCAGACAAAGACTTGGAAGAAGATGCATTAGTTCTGAAAGAGACAAAGAAAAAATAAACATGAAATAAAGCAAATACAGGTCATTTAACTCCAAGCCAATTTAGAGGCTGATGGTATTCTGCGGCCAGGCTGTTCTACAGTCAGCCTTATTTTACCTCATTTCCATTCACTTTTCTTCTAATGGTGTACTAATGTGGGCAATTTTTTTTAAATATAGTAGCTAATTCTAACGCTAACATTACATTCATGCAATGATGTTTTTGAAGCTAGTGCACACAGACACCCAGGCAGGACAGCAGAAATTTGTTAATGTGGTTGGGTTAAAACTGTATGTCTTTTTTCTGCTATACTTCAGGACTATATCAGACATTTTATGATTTTCACACTGATTTATTATTTGTTTCCAATAAAATTTGTTTTATTCTAGGATTGATATTCAGGGCTCCATTGTTGTACAGCTACAATGGGGAATATAATAGTAAACTCTTGGTTAATTGAGAGTAAAATGTAAAAGTTAAATCTTCTGTGCTAAGTAAAATTTTCAACTCAAGAAAAACTGAGAAAAAGCTACACAGCTTACAGTTAGTAAATTCATTAAGAAGGAGTGTCACAGACATTAAAAAAAACATTAATAAACTAAATGTAAAGTAGGAGAGACATTACTGTTTACACATGCATGTACAGTTTGTTTTAGATATTATTTTTAATATAATACTTTAAATGGTTCTCAAAAGTCACTAAATATATTGACAACATCATTAATAAGCAGCAGGTTAGAAATATAGCTAACTGATAGTACATCACAGTCACACACACACATATATATATATATATATATATATATATATATATATATATATAGTGTGTGTGTGTGTGTGCATATAAATATAAAATTAATTAATTTAAATAAAGAACATAATATAAAGTATTTCAGCACATATTTGTAATGTGTGACAGCTTCCTGAATCAGCACTACATCTCTGCTGTTTGTAACAAACCAAACTGGGAGTAAAGTTTTGACACGCCCACTTTATTGCATACAACACATTTCGACACGCCCACTACTCTCGTCTGCAAAGACCTACAGGGCCATCTCAAAAATTAGAATGTCTTTGAAAAGTTACTTTTTTTCAGTAATTCAGTTCAAAATGTTAAACACATTATGAGAGTGATCTCTTTTAAGAGTTTATTTCTTTTATTATTGATGGTTATGGATTACAGCCATTGAAACACAAAAATCAGTGTATCAGAAAATTTGAATATTACCGTATTTTTCGGACTATAAGGCGCACTTAAAAACTTTTAATTTTCACAAAAATTGACAGTGCGTCTTATAATACGGTGCGCCTTTTGTATGGATTTTACTCGTCAGGTTGTAAGGAGCAGTAAACACACACTCCGTGCAGCGTTATAGAGAGTTTCAGTGCTATACAGAGTCCAGAGCCGTGCAGCTCCGAGGCTGGAGCAGCAATAGCATTAGCTAGATGCTAACCGCTAAGCTAGTTAGCTTATTCACTGTTCAGAGATCAGTATTATCTAAATTTTACTCGTCAGGTTGTAAGGAGCAGTAAACACACACTCCGTGCAGCGTTGTACAGAGTTTCAGTGCTATACAGAGTCCAGAGCCGTGCAGCTCCGAGGCTGGAGCAGCAAATAGCATTAGCTAGCTTATTCACTGTTCAGAGATCAGTATTTTCTAAATTTAGCACTTTTAATACTGCTGGAGCAGTATTATTAGAGTTAGATGCTAATCGCTAAGCGTTCACCGTTCAGAGGTGAGTTATCGGCCTGTAAGTCTGTGCTGCTTTGCCTGGCTAGCATTAGCTAGATGCTAAGCGCTAACTCTCTCAGAGGTGAGTTTTATCAGCCTGTAATCTGCTTGTTTACCGTGTTAAAACAAGCTACGGGGGACGAATCGCTAGCTAATATCTCACTGTCTTACCAGAACACGCAGGATTACTCAGTGTAACGCTGTCGTTTAAGTTTGGGTTAACTTTACTAGTTTAGGTGACTAGCTAGCGTGCTAGCGGATAGCTATGCTAACGCTGGTGCAGCAAGCCTTAGTGGACATCTGGAAATCTAAGCTTACTGTAAATAAACTGAAGCACGTTACTCACCCAAATAAACAGTTTTCAGGAGAGGAATCTGTGTAGATTAATATCCAGCACTCGTTTGACTTTGAAAGAGCTAACGTTAGATTTGTATACTGAGACGCTCCACCGGCAAGCGACCACCCCCGGTGGGGGAAGGGAAACATGGCGCCACCCCTGTTCACTTTGATATAGGCACCCTTTCTAGTGTCACTTAACGCGCCTTATAATGCGATGCGCCCTATGTATGGAAAAATAGCAGAAAATAGGCGTTCTTTGATAGTGCGTCTTATAATACGGTGCGCCTTATAGTCCGAAAAATACGGTATATAAGACCAGTTGGTACTTTCTGCAGTGTGGGCAGTGTGCCAAGTCCTGCTGGAAAATGAAATATGCATCTCCATAAAAGTTTTCAGCAGAGGGAAGCATGAAGTGCTGTAAGATTTTGTTGGGAAAACACTGCACTGACTTTGGACTTGACAAAACACAGTGGATCAAAACCAGCAGATGACATGTCTCTCCAAACCATCACTGACCATCAATAAATGTGACAGTTCATTTGTAAATCAAGGAAGCAGCGTCTGAAGGAAGGGTGGAGAGACACAGTACAAGCTGCTTGAGATCTAGTGTGAAGTTTCCACCAATCAGTGATGGTTTGGAGAGACATATTATCTGCTGATGTTGATCCACTGCGTTATATCAAGTCCAAAGGCAGTGCAGTGTTTTCCCACAAAATCTTACAGCACTTCATGCTTCCCTCTGCATTTTCCAGCAGGTTTTAGCAAACTGCCCATACTGCCAAAAATATCAATTGGTTTTATATAATATTCTAATTAATCTGAGACACTGATTTTTTTGGGTGTTCATCAAAATCAACAATAAAAGAAATAAACGCTTAAAAGATCACTCTGTGTGTAATACATCTACAGTGCTGGCCAAAAGTATTGGCACCCCTGCAATTCTGTCAGATAATGCTCCATTTCTCCCAGAAAACGATTGCAATTACAAATGCTTTGATATTAAAATGTTCATTTAATTTGTCTTCAATGGAAAACCACAAAAAAAATTGTCAAAAAGCCAAATTGGATATAATTCCACACCAAACATAAAAAAAGGGGGTGGACAAAAGTATTGAAAAATCATGTGATGCTTCTCTAATTTGTGTAATTAACAGCACCTGTTACTAACCTGTGGCACATAACAGGTGGTGGCAATAACTAAATCACACTTACAGCCAGTTAAAATGGATTAAAGTTGACTCAACCTCTGTCCTGTGTCCTTGTGTGTACCACATTGAGCATGAAGAAAAGAAAGAAGACCAAAGAACTGTCTGAGGACTTGAGAAGCAAAATTGTGAGGAAGCATGGGCAATCTCAAGGCTACAAATCCATCTCCAAAGACCTGAATGTTCCTGTGTCTACCGTGCGCAGTGTTATCAAGAAGTTTAAAGCCCATGGCACTGTGGCTAACCTCCCTAGATGTGGACGGAAAAGAAAAATTGACAAGAGATTTCAACCATAGATTGTGCGGATGATGGATAAAGAACCTCGACTAACATCCAAACGTTCCAAAAAGTTCAAGCTGCCCTGCAGTCCGAGGGTACAACAGTGTCAACCTGTACTATCCATCGGCGATTGAATGAAAAGGGACTCTATGGTAGGATGCCCAGGAAGACCCCACTTCTGACCTAGAGACATAAAAAAGCCAGGCTGGAGTTTGCCAAAACTTACTTGAGAAAGCCAAAAACGTTTTGGAAGAATGTTCTCTGGTCAGATGAGAAAAAAGTAGAGCTTTTTGGGAAAAGGCATCAACATAGACTTTACAGGAAAAAAACGAGGCCTGCAAAGAAAAAAAACACAATCCCTACTGTCAAACATGGCGGAGGTCCCTGATGTTTTGAGGTTGCTTTGCTGCCTCTGGCACTGGACTGCTTGACCGTGTGCATGGCATTATGAAGTCTGAAGACAACCAACAAATTTTGCAGCATAATGTAGGGCCCAGTGTGAGAAACCTGGGTCTCCCTCAGAGGCCATGGGTCTTCCAGCAGGACAATGACCCAAAACACACTTCAAAAAGCACTAGAAAATGGTTTGAGAGAAAGCAGTGGCCAGCAATGGGTCCAGACCTGAATCCCATAGAACACCCGTGAAGAGATCTCAAAATGGCAGAACCGAGAATGCACCCTTCAAATTTCAGGGACCTGGAGCAGCTTGCCAAAGAAGAATGGTCTAAAATTCCAGCAGAGCATTGTAAGAAACTCACTGATGGTTACCAGAAGCGGTTGTTCGGAGTTATTTTGTATAAAGGTTGTGCTACCAAGTTTACCAAGCCAATACTTTTGTCCGGCCCATTTTCGGAGTTTTGTGTAAAATGATAATTGATTTGACTTTTTTTTCATTCTCTTTTGTGTTTTTTCATTGCAAGCTAAATAAATGAACATATTAATACCAAAGCATTTGTGATTGCAATCATTTTCTGGAAGAAATTGAGTATTATCTGACAGAATTGCAGGGGTGCCAATACTTTTACCAGCACTGTATATAATATGAGTTTCACATTTTGAACTGAATTACTGAAATAAAGAAACTGTTTAAAGTAGGGCTGGCCCGAATAGCGTTTTTTGAGCTCCGGATATTCGGCACTGATTCGAAGCAAATATTCGAATATTCGTTTTTAAAAAAAGAGGTGTAAAAAAAAAAAAAAAAAAAAAAAAGCAAATCACGGCCCCTTTAATCCACTGAAAAATGTTCAATTTGCTCTGACCGACGAGACATATTCACCCCGGATTTTTGGTGTTTTTATCCCGGATTTTTGTGTTTTCATCCCATATTTTTTCTGTGTTTTTAGCCCAGATTTCTTTGTGTTTTCATCCCGGAATTTCTGCTGCCCCACACCGCGGCTTATCGGCTGCGTAAGCAGGCTAGGAGGCTGCTGCTGCACGGTTTCTCCGCTGCGCAAGCCAGCCCAGTAAATTGCTGTTTGTGTTTTCACACTTAGGCTATTTGCTTAAAAAAAAAAAAAAAAAAAAAAACGTTTGTTCAGGAAGTATTTTATATTCTTAAACATTGTTAATTATATTAGAGGACAGTCATTGTAAACTGTAAACTGTTGGTCTATTTCGGTTAAAGGATTGTGCAGGGCATATTACTGATTTTGTATTTTTGCACTTGGGCTATAAGCTCAATATTAAATATTTCGTTTGTTTAGAAATTATTTTATATTTTTAAACCATGTTAAATTATATTAGAGTAGAGGAAAGTCATTGTTAATGACGTTATTGTACTTGGTCTATTTCGGTTTAAGGATTGTTGCAGGGCATAGTCTTATTACTGATTTTGTATTTTTGCACTTGGGCTATAAGCTCAATATTAAATATTTCGTTTACTTAGAAATTATTTTATATTTTTAAACCATTTTAAATTATATTAGATAAGAGGAAATTCGTTCAGACATCATTTTTGTAGGCCAGGCTTTTGTAACCGATTTAGCCCCTACTGTTGCCACATTACCCCTTACGTTTTATTATATAAATCAGTTTCGAAGAGCCTGCATTTTTTTTATCATGTATAATAGAGGTCTGCGCGAGACTGATTTTTAAACCCACTCTTCCACGCTCCCGCGTTTCTGTCTCGTTACCGCTCCGCAAAAAAATTGCTTCTTTTAATCCCGCGCCCGCCCGCCACATACACATTTCTGCCGCTCCCGCCCCACGTTCCTAATATAAATTAAATAAACTACATTTAATGCTTCAAATTTACTTATATATTTATTAAAACAGCAGCGCTGAATACTGCGGTCCCGTTCCAGTCCAAACACCATCGGTGTGTGCGTGTGTGTCGGTCCATCCTGCGCGTTGAGAGTTTTCTTTAGGTTTTTTTTTTTTTTACAATTATTACAGTTTTCTTAACTATTTATTAATTTGCTCCCGCATCGTCTGGATTAAACTCCCGCTCCAGCCAATAACAGTTCAGTTCTGTCCCGCGCGCAAGATATTCTGACGGGACCCGCGAGAACAGAAGTGGTTAGAGTGAGGTGGAACTCTGGAAAGGAGAAAAAAAACGAATATCCGAATACCAAAATTAAAAACCGAATACCTACTCAACGAACGAATATCCGAATACCCGAATATTCGGGTCCAGCCCTAGTTTAAAGATATTATTTTTTTTTAGATGGCCCTGTATACTTGGCTAGTAGTGGTGGAGGTGCTGCTGCTGCTGACGCCGCGTCGCCTGCTGACAATATAGGCGGAGTTTTCTAAAACCAGATTAATAAACTATACAGACTACAGTAAAATAATTATTAAGAAGGAGAATCACAGACATGTTTTATTCAGTTCAAAAAGGTGATTAAACTAAACGTAAAGTAGGAGAAACTTCACTGTTTACAGGGCATGTACATGAGTTTATAGGTATTATTTAAGCAACCGGGCACAGAATTTATTCAGAACTAAAGTGTTGGTCCGGATCTACTGAACCATAATCCGGTTCATCTACAGTGTGTAAAAAACACTTTCCAGATTTCCAGATCAATTACAGGAAGCTGAGTCAGTATTTAAACCGACCAGAGGAAAATCGAATTGGTTTTGTGTCAAAATCTGACTCCCCTTGGTGTGCAGAACTTAGACTGAGTATTAATTAATTTACTGTAACAATAGATTAACCCTTATTTATAAACAGAAGTAAAGGAATCTGAACATAAATTAATAAGTATTTGAATATGAATATATGAATAAGTGTAGAGAAATGCAGTCCACCGTGCTGATGACAACACTAAACTGCAGTGTGAAACCAAAACTAACTGGAAAAAGTATAACAAAGCATACCTGTCAAGTTTTGGACTTAAAAATAAGGGATTTTTTCCGCCGCCCCAACAGCCCAAACGAGGGGAAAAAAATAAATAAATAAATAAATAAATAAATAAATATATATATATATATATATATATATATATATATATATATATATATATAATTTATATATATATATATATATATATATATATATATATATATATATATATATATATATATATATATATATATATTATTTTTATTTAATAGATTTAAAATTGAAATTGAAGGGTGCACAAATTTACAAAAAGGACATGGATCAGATATATTCCATAAGTAAATAATAGTCCTAAGGGGCCTACACAATTACTAATCTTTCATTAATACTTCTTTCTATCGTTCAGTCCACTCCTGATCAGTTCAGTTAATTTCAGCCCTCTCCACATTTTCTCTCTCTCCAGCTCAACCATCTCTTCTAAATAATACATTACAATACATTACCACAATACTTGAGATTTAAACAAATTCTAACAAACCCTAAAACTAGCCCTTAACTAATAGCGTTTGGAAATGATAGTTATTGGCTGATCAGGCACATCAGGGCAGGGCATTATATATATATATATATATGTAGATTTTTCTCAAACCCTGAATATCTATCTAGCTAATTCTAAAGTTAAGCTTACTGAGTCACAAGCTGGATTTTATTAAACACACAGTGGGTTTAATTTATGTTTTGATTCAGAGAAGAGTCTTTTTAACCAGCTATCAGAAACAATCTCATCACATTTTACATGGTTAATTACCTTTCTTTTAGAAAAATCTCCGTATATCCAGATTAGTTTTAACGACAGCTGCTCCGACTAGCTGCCTGAACTCACAGCGAGGGGAGGGGCGGGGCTTCCCGCACACTAAACTGCGCTCCGCAAAACCAGCTAGCTGATTGGCTGTTTCTGCTGAAAGGCGGGACTTTCTCCTTGAACCGGCACCACGATTGGTTAAGAGACACACAGCGGTCAGTGCATTGTCGCCTGTGGCCTATATATTTTTTTATTTAGTATAATACGGGAAATTTACGGGAAAATACTAATACGGGAGGACGGCGGGAAAGAGGAGTAAAATACGGTAGTTTCCCGGCCAAAACAGGAGACTTGACATGTATGACAAAGACAAGAACATTTCGACCCAGAATCGCTCCTAAATTCGGGTCTGTTTACACAGCGCTCCACTCTCTCTCACCCGTTGGCGAATCGCAGCCACGAGGCGAAGCGGGAATTCGTGACTGAGAAACTCTAAACTAGTGTCCTAAAACAGGAGAGATCATCAGCCGGATGCTGAATGAAGCTGCTGCTGCTGTTTAAATGCTGCACTTCTGATGTAGATGTAGTTTCTGTGTTTGTAGTAGTAAATGTAGAACAGCGTGTGGAAGAGTGGAACTTCTACATACCTTCTACAGTTCAGCTGATCCTGATCCTCCACAGAAGGGGGACAAAGTCCCCAAAACTAAAGAAGATCCGGATCTGCTCCATCTGGAAACTAGCTGTCAAAATAAAAGTTCACCAACACTAAGAGGCCTGATAAGGCTATTACCTATTAACTGACAGTACCACAACAAAACACACTTCCCGTCTAAAAACTTTTTTTAATATCAACTGATGAAAAATTTAGATAATACTAATAATACAACAACAATAATAATAATAGTGGTACAGATGGTAATGGTAATAGTAGAATTATTAGTAGTAAAATTAATAGTAGCAACAGTAGTAGTAATAATAGTAGTAAAAGTAATATTAGTAACTTAAAAGTTACTACTAATATTAAAAATTGCAATAGTAGTAATGATAGTAGTAGTAATAGTAATAATGGTAATGGTAGTAATAGTAATAATAGTAGTAGTAAGATAGGTGAAATGAATAGTAAGGTGGGTTCTAGGATGATTTGTCCTCCTTTGGAGTGTTGGTCAGAACACTGGTGTGTTAGTGTTGATAATATTTCTTTACATTAAGAAGCATTCTTAAGAAGCATTAGAGGTATAAGGTCTAAATAAAAGATATATATAATAGAAAAACAAAACAAATATTCCCATAATCATTCTAGGATTAAAATTGCTAGACATTTGTATTCAATTATACATTTATAATAAAACCACTGGGCTAATATTACGTTTAATAACTACTTGGGTTGTCCAGCATTTAATGGAATTAGTAATAGAACTACAAGTAGTTGGAATACTACTAGTAGCGGTGGTAATAGGAGTGTATGGCAGCAACAACTGCAATAATGCAATTGGCAGTAACTGGCATATCTTTCACATCTCCATGAAGGATTTTGGCCCACTCTTCTTCACAGAATTGTTTTAATTCAGCTACATTGTCAGGTTTTTTAACATTATCAGCCTGCGTAAGATCATGCCACAGCATTTCAAGACTTTGACAAGGCCACTGCAAAACCTTTTTTTTTGCCATTCAGAGGTGGACTTGCTTGTGTGTTTTGGATCATTGTCCTGCTACAGAACCCATAGTACACTTAAGGTCACAAACTGGTACAGAGCTGAAATCATAGTTCCTTCAATCACATAGGATTAGGCTGGTTTGAATTGCTTTTTTCCCTTAATTAATGAAATGTTTAAAACATGTGACTAGTGACACTACACTGTTTGATGTATGTACTGGTGATTTTAATGTTTTTTGTTTGTTTTCAAATTCAGTGCCATCCAAAAGTATTGAAACAGTTAATTCAATTAAATATTAACCTTTTTTTTTTTCAAAATAAAAATTCAAAATAATTGAATTGTCCCAATCTACAAGAATAGCTTGCACGGCGTAAAAATAATCAGGTTGAATCAAATATTTTTTTTATAATGAGTCAATGGAAAATATTTAGTGTGATACTTCAATTTTTTTAGGTTTAGCCAATGTTTTATTTTTTACAGTCTATATAAAAATTAAAGAGTGTAATACATTTGCTTTTTCCTTAATATATTACTGGTTGTTTGGATCAGCATTTTTGGTAAAATATATATTATGGCAGATAAACACAGATGAAGTTAGAGGATTTACAGAAAGTTAAAAATTAAGCAAGCGCATATATTTGGGAACAGAAATATTACATCAATATTTAGTAGAGACTTCTTTTGCAGACATTTTTTTTATTGCGATTTAGAAAAAAGATATTGAAAAAAATACAGTTTATGTATCGGTATCAAAATATTTATATATGGTACACAGCCCTAACTAGGGTCTAAACTAGAACCGGTCTTCCATTTTCTTACTACGCAGCTCACAGTGAACAACCAGTGATTTATAAAGGACAATTATGAAAATTATGAGGGGTGCCCAAACTTTTACATACCACTGTACATTAACAAGTTTCCATTCATCAAAGGTTGTTTTCAACAGATGTTACAATCACATTAAAGTCAGTTTGTCCCACAGTTTTTATAAACTCTAATGACTGAGCTCAAGTCTTTTTTATTCTCGGTTCTTCTGTACCAAGTGGTACAAAAAAAGAGATAGCAGGCATTACACTTAAAAACACAACACATTTTCCCTTTCCTGAAAAGAAAGCATACAACTCAGATAGTAATGTAAATGGAATTAACAAAACATAAGTTTTCCAGGTTTTTTTTTTTCTTTTTCATTTCTTTTTTTATAGGCTGGGCGAGTTCTGGTAACTTTGACAAGCATATCAAATTCCATCTTCTACCATCAAAATGTTTTGTCCAAGTTTGTTGATCACTTTCTTCTGTTCTTCTTACTCCAAGATTGACAACAAATTTCAGTTCTGTCTGCATAGGTCGTCCTCTTAGTTGTTTTGTTTTGTTTGTAGTTGTATGTGATTTTGCACGATAGTTGTAAAGAAATGCAGTTACCAACTACTAGTTAAGCACCATCAGGAGAATCCACAGGCTGCATTGTTGCTGGATAAATCCTTGTTGTCACTTATCTGACAGACTCTACAGGAAACAAGCAAATCATGGACCGAGGTGTCCGTGCCAGGTTACCAGTATAATAGAAGCAGTCTCTGTTTAGTGTTCCTTGATGCCCATTATGAGCCAGATAAATGTAGAGAGACTGGCACTACAAGACGGGATTCATGCACAACAAAAGGAAGGTCCAAAGCCAATTCAAGTCATAATGGAAAGTAGTAAGCGAGATTATCTGGAATACTCTTCCTTTTCATGTGGCCATCAGGCTTGTCCTGACGTATTTAAAAAGACTACATACACTGGTACAAGTGTGACACCAAGTGGTACAGATGAGGTATAGCAGGCACTACACTTGGAAACACAAGTAGTACTCCACTGATTAAAACTCTTCCCACAGTCTGAGCAGTGGTACGATTTCTTTGGTGGGTGAATGCTCCAGTGCTTTTTGAGATCACTCCAGTATTTGAAACTCTTCCCACAGTCTGAGCAGCGACAGAGTTCCTCTTTTCTGTGAATGATCTGGTGACTTTTGAGCCTACTCGAATATATAAAACTCTTCCCACAGACTGAGCAGTGATACGGTTTCTCTCCTGTGTGAATGAGTGTGTGTTTTTTGAGATAGTACAGTTGTTTAAAACTCTTCCCACAGTCTGAGCAGTGATACGGTTTCTCTCCTGTGTGAACGAGTGCGTGTCTGTTGAGATTATGCAGTTGAATAAAACTCTTTCCGCAGTCTGAGCAGTGATACGGTTTCTCTCCTGTGTGAATGAGTTTGTGTTGGTTGAGATGATACAGTTGAATAAAACTCTTCCCACAGTCTGAGCAGTGATACGGTTTCTCTCCTGTGTGAACGTGTGTGTGTCTGTTGAAATGATTCAGTTGTTTAAAACTCTTCGCACAGACTGAGCAGTAATACGGTTTCTCTCCCGTGTGAACGCGTTTGTGTCTGTTGAGATGATACGGTTGATGAAAACTCTTCCCACAGACTGAGCAGTGATACGGTTTCTCTCCTGTGTGAAGGCGTTTGTGTCTGTTGAGATGATACGGTTGATGAAAACTCTTCCCACAGTCTGAGCAGTGATACGATTTCTCTTTGTGAATGCACTGGTGTCTTTTGAGAACCCGTGAATATCTAAAACTCTTCCCACAGTCTGAGCAGTGATAAGGTCTCTCTCCTGTATGAATGCGCTGGTGTTCCTTGAGAGCACTCAGTTTATTAAAACCTTTCCCACAGTCTGAGCAGTGATGAGGTCTCTCTCCGGTGTGAATGTGCTGGTGCTCGTTGAGAGTACTCAGTTTATTAAAACCTTTCCCACAGTCTGACCAGTGATAGGGTCTCTCTCCTGTGTGAATGCGCTGGTGTCTTTTGAGAGTATATGAATACCTAAAACTCTTCCCACAGTCTGAGCAGTGATGGGGTCTCTCTCCTGTGTGAATGCGTGTGTGTAGGGTAAAAATACTCAGTTTATTAAAACTCTTCCCACATTCTCTGCAGAGATAGGGTTTATCTCCTCTGTGAATGTGCTGGTGTATTTTGAGATGATACAGTTGACTAAAACGTTTCCCGCAGTCTGAGCAGTGATGTGGTTTCTCTCCTGTGTGAATGTGCTTGTGTCTGTTGAGATGATCCAGTCGATTAAAACTCCTCCCGCAGACTGAGCAGTGATACGGTTTCTCTCCTGTGTGAACGCGCATGTGTATTTTGAAAGTACTCTGGTGTTTAAAACTCTTTCCACAATGTAAACAGTGGTGAGTATTCTCCTTGCCTGCATTTGGCATCATTGTTCTGTGTGATTGTACTGGAGATTCTTCTGGGTGCTTTGTGCTTAACTTATTAGCAGCTTAATGTTGATTGATTGTGAAATCTTCTGACTGAATGGCTGAATGACTGAATGGAATGAAGATAAACTTCAGCCAGGTAGGAAAGTCGACAACAGGAAAGCAGACAAATACTTGGAAGAAGATGCATTAGTTCTGAAAGAGACAAAGAAAAAATAAACATGAAATGAAGCAAATACAGGTCATTTAACTCCACAGAAAAAGCCAATTTAGAGGCTGAGGTTCTATTTGTGTTTAGTGCCAGGCTGATGGTATTCCAAGATTAGGCTGTTCTACAGTCAGCCTTATTTTACCTCATTCTTGTTCACTTTCTTTTGTAATGGCGTACTAATGTGGGCAGATTTATCTTATAAAAGTAGCTTATACTAATACTAACATTACATTCATGCAATGATGTTTGGGTGGCTAGTGCACACAGACACAAAGGCAGGACAGCAGAAACAAGTTACTGTGGTTGGGTTAAAACTGTATGCAGTCTTTCTTTCAGGACTTTATCAGACATTGGATTTTTACACTAATTATTTGTTTTTTATTAAATATGTATAATTATTGGATTGATCTTCAGGGCTCAATTGTTGTACAGCTACAATGGGGAATATTGTAGTAATCTCTTGTTAAATTCGAAGTAAAATGTAAAAGTTAAATCTTTTGTGCTAAGTTAAATGCTCTATATGTCTCTAAAAACTCTCACACCTTAAATTATTACAACAAACAGTTATGAATACACTGCCCGATGCTGGAAATTAAGATTTTGGGTCTAAACATGCTCTTAATAATCTGTTTTCAGGAGAGATAAGTGTGTAGATTAATCCAGGGCTCCTCAGGACAAGTATTTGCAGCTACTGGACATTAGTGTGAATCGTGCATTTAAAGTGGCGCTCTGAGCTGAGTGGAAGGCTTGGGTGAAAAGTGCGAGAAACACATTAACAAAACAGGTGTGCCAAATTTAGATTCCCCTGCAGAATCAGACTTCCATTCTCGTGCACTCGTGTCATGTTAACATGTGTGCATTAGAGGTTACACCCACGCTGTCCGTTCTGGTGTGTAAATAAAACTTTATATATTTTATATATATTTATTTATATTTCAAGATATATAGCCAAACAGACTCTTGCAGTGCTAGTTTAGTTTTATATAAAGAAAGAAAGATGTGTGTTGCAGAACTAAATAATTTGTAGGACTGAACGCCTTTTAGCCATAATAATCGGTATTAGGAGAACATGTCAAACACAGCTTTAAACATCAAGTTTGGGAAGATCACAAGTTCACATCTGAATACCTGATGTTTAATTACATTTTTACACCTGCCAAAATTACACTCCCCTTCTGATCTCAGCACCCAAAGGTTTGAATAACTTCTCCTTTATTGTGATAGCAGATCTTGGTGAGGGTAACAGAAATAGTAAGCACTGGTACATCTATTATTTGCAATATAATAGAGCAGTAATATGGATTAAATTGTGTGTGCCTGAAGGGTAGTCGGATTCTGCAGGGGGGTCAGATTTCGGCACAACACCTTTTGCATGCAAAAAGCAAGTTTTGCTCAAGATCCTTACGGCGTGGAGCAGTGCAAAAAAATTCAGCCCCATTGAGAATACGCCAGTGCATTGTAAAAATAAAATAGTTGACTTCGAAATATTATAAGAAACGTTTTAATGTAAGCTGTAATGCAGTGTCCATATTTTGCAGTGAAGACGTAGCTACCAGTAGCCTAGCCTTCTGCTCCCCCTCCGTCCAGTCGGTAGAGTGTGCGGTACTCAGCAGAGGTAATCTGTTGAGCTTATATTTTCTTTGTAACTGGTTTTGAAGAAATTACATTTAACAATACCATTTGTACTATCCCAAACATTTATATCAGGCTTACAAATTAATTATACGAAAAGGATAACTGTTTTAGTGTAATATCATAATATTAATGTCCTACATGTTACAATTACATTTGGTCACATACAAACTGATTTAACCTATTGGAATAAATTATCAGATAGATCAAATGTTCTTATATACATTTTTATATTACTCTTTTTTCCCTAATTTTTACAGTGTACAATTGCTTACAATATTAAACCTCTGTTTTTTGTAACTACCTTTAATAGTAGGGGACTGCAGGGGACAGACTTTTTTTAAGAAAATGTTCATTGTTTTACATTGTTTACACTTCAGAAAAATATATAATTTTCCTTTCTTTTTTAAATCTCGTGAAAAAACGAATTCTGATCTCAGTATTGTGAATAGAATCGTGAGCGGAGTGTATTGTTACACATCTAATTTGCAGGTAATGTTACATGGGCAGGATGCAGCAGCAGTAGCATTACAGTTTGTCGTGGTTAGGCTGTATTTATCAGTGCTGTCAACAGATGATAATTAATCCAAAGTAGAGTCTCTGGAATCCTCATTCAGCTCGTCTGAATTTCCTAATTTTCTACCATTTTATAGCTTCAAATTTTCCAAAGAGTATAAGTGAAAGTTTGTTTTTACTAACTTACTTTCTACTAACGACTGTGAGTCACTCACTGCACAGCTCACAGTAACTTAAATTTAAACATGGAGCTTTGGTGATGTTATGCATAGTAAACAGATGTGACTGTCAATGTACTGATACTCTTAGAACTAGTTAAGAGACCCAAAGCTCCCCTTAACCCCTAAAAAACTGAGAATATGCCTGAGTATTTAAGACTAATGAGCTAAGCAGCCTACAGTTAATGAATTTATTAAGAAGGAGAATCACAGACATGTTCAATTTAGTTCAACAACATAAATAAACTACAAGTACAGTAGAAGAAACTCCACTGTTTAAACAGGTATGTAGATGAGGGTTTTACACATTATTTAAGCAACCGGGCACAGAGTTTAGTCAGAACTGAAGTGTCTGTCCGTATCTACTGAACCATGATCCGGTTTATCTGCAGTGTGAATACACTTTCCTGGATGGTTCGGATTATTCACATCAATTACAGGAAGCCAAGACAGTATTTAAACAAACCAGAGGAAAATAGAATTGGTTTCGACTTCACTTTAGTGCTGAGCGATATGGGAAAAATCATATATCACGATATGGATTTTTTTAATATCACGATTACGATATATATCACGATATACCACATTTGAGTATGTTTTTTTTTAGTTTCAGTTAAGGAGAACTTTCACTTTCAGGTAATAGTATATATAAAATAAAAATAGTATTAAAAAACAGAGTACTACATCACAGACTATTTACTGTAGCCCAACCCAGCCAAGGAAAGTGATGAGAAATCTCCGGTTGGTCCGGGCAGAGTGATCAAAGTATCCTGCTATTTAAAAGAATTAAAAATTAATAACAATAATACTATAGTTCTGCATACTAGTAGACCTATCGCGATAACTATGTTATCGACTTATCGTAGGATAATTATTTTTATCGCGATAATTTTGCCGACGTCGATAACAGCCGCGTGTTTCCGCGTGGATTTGTTTCAGGCCCCCAGCTTTCCCCTTCCAAAACGTGCCACCGGAAGTGTGCTGCTGAGGAATGAGAGGACCATTTGAGCAAAGCTGTCCATTCACTTGCATTCATTTCGGGGTGTCTTTGAACCAATAATAAATGTATTTCCAAGCCGTTTTCGATTATGACACAGCCCGTGTTCTTTTCTACAAAGAACGGATTTTCTGCCATTTGATCCACAAGATTAATAATCTGTTCATAGCTTTAGAAAATAACATTTTTATACAACTATGCTAACGATGACGTAAAAAGACAGCAACCCAAAATACCGTGTTGTAATGTTTGGAGAAGTTGCTCCTCTTAATTTAAAAGTACAGAGCTGATTGAATTAGAGCAGGGTCAAAGTAACCTCTTATTACGCTAATATAATACTACTACTAACAGTCATAATACATTGTAGATAGTAAGATAGTAGTAAATAGAAGTAAGATAGACTATGATAATTATAAAGTAAAGATATAACTATAATTTATATTACACATTTATTATTCTTATTACTGAGTTTCTAAATCCTTGTTATATAGATAAACTATGAATATTCTTCAGTAAATCCGTGGACTAATATTGGATATCAGTAATTCTATTTTTTATCTGCTGTTTATTCAATAAAAGCCCCATTATGGGACGGAATGGAGCTTTTCTCACAGTGGAGTAAATAGTTCTGTGCAGCTCTTATAAACAGTACGGCTGTTTGCACGGCACGCGGAAGATTCGCGTCATGCTGGCGTCTGCGCAATCTCTCACTTTCCCGGTTCACGCCCCACGAGAAGCCGATCAGGAAGTGACACGATTGGCTTCACCTGGCTCCGTTGAAATCAGCGGGAATGGCTTGGTCCAGTTAATATACATGACAGTTGGGGTTGGATCTTTGGGGTTGGATCTTTGCCTGCCGGGAGACGGGCGGCAGTGGTGGGTCTGCGTGACGTCACCCGCCAGCCACTTTTTCATCGACCCGGCAGTGCCAGGCACGTACCCCGCAGTACTAAAAACTGACAGGGGGCTTGCTGACAGTACGCCGGCAGTTTTAAAAACTGTCAGGGAGCATGCTGACAGTATGCCGGCAGTTTTATAAACTGTCAGGTAGCTTCCTGACAGTATGCCGGCACTACTAAAAACTGTCAGGGAGTTTGCTGACAGTACGCCGGCAGTTTTAAAAACTGTCAGGGAGCTTGCTGACAGTACGCCAGCAGTTTTTATAAACTGTCAGGGAGCCTGCTGACAGTACGCCGGCAGTTTTAAAAACTGTCAGGGAGCCTGCTGACAGTACGCCGGCTGTTTTAAAAACTGTCAAGGAGCTAGCCAAGGATGGACTCTTTCATATGGAAGTGGACCTGTTTTGGCATTATGGAAAAATCATGAGAAATTTAATTTTAAGCATGAATAATAAAAATAAATAAATAATATAAAATAAACAATACAGTGAATTTTTCCCAAACTTGCAGGAGTCATAGCCTAGGACAGACTCTTTCAAATTGTAGAGATCATGAGATCATGAGAAATTTAATTTTAAACATGAATAAAATAATAATAATAATAATATAAAATAAACAATACAGTGAAATTTGCCCAAACTTGCAGAGGTGATAGCCTATGTTTTGGCATCAAATGCTAACAGTGGAACTGTTTTGGCATTATGGGAAAATCATGAGAAATTAAATGTTAAGCATGAATAAAAAATAAATTAATTAATATAAAATAAACAATACAGTGAAATTTGCCCAAACTCGCAGGAGTCATAGCCTAGGACAGACTCTTTCAAATGGTAGTGGATATATTTTGGCATTATTTGGCAAATCATGAGAAATTTAATTTTAAACATGCAAAATACAATTTTTTTATTAATATAAAATAAACCATACAGTGAAAATTGCCCACACTTGCAGAAGTGATAGTCTAGGATGGACTCTTTTACAAGGTACTGGATCTGTTTTGGTATTTTGGGAAACTCATGATAAATTTAATTTGAAGCATGGATTGAAAAAAGTAATAAACTCTCTCTTTCTCTCTTAAACACTGAAGGGATATTATATCAAATAGATAATGTACTGCACAAAATATACAGTGAGGTGAGTTATTTTAATCCGTTTTTTCTCGTTTCTGGGCTTAATGTATGTCTGAATTAATATAATAGACTGAAACGTGTCAGTCTCTGTGTTTTTTAAGCGTGCTCTACGCTCACGCGGCTGTTTACCGTAAAATCGCACGTATACGCGCATCAAAATTTAAAGCGCGGATGACTTGACTGAGAATTTCCGAAGCGCGGATAGCTTGACTCCGGTCTTACTGTCAGCAAGCTCCATGCATACCTGTCAAGTCTCCCGTTTTGGCCGGGAAACTACCGTATTTTACTCCTCTTTCCCGCCGTCCTCCCGTATTAGTATTTTCCCGTAAATTTCCCGTATTATATTAAAATAAAAAAATATATATTATTAAGGAGACAGGGCACTGACCGCTCTGTTTCTCTTAACCAATCGTGGAGCCGGTTCAATGAGAAAGTCCCGCCTTTTAGGAGAAACAGCCAATCAGGCAGCTAGTTGAAGCAGCTGATGTTAAAACATATATGGATATACAGCGATTTTTCTAAAAGAAAGGTAACGGTAGGCTAATCATGTAAACTGTGATGAGATTTTTCTGATAGCTGTTTAAGAATACTCGTCTCCGAGATAAAACACACAGATTAAACCTTTTAAAATAAAAAAATTACAGCTTGTGACTCAGTTTAACTAGAAATGTGGAGAGGACCGAAATTAACTGAACTAATCAGGGGTGGAGTGATCAAAAGAAAGAAGTATTAATTAAAAATTATTGTGTTGGCCCCTTAGGACTAATTTTTACTGATGGAACATATCTGGTCCATGTCCTTTTAGTAAAAGCTCATGATACTATGTTTAGGTCACCAACAGTCATTTTGCAAAATTTGTGCAACCTTTGTTCAATTTTAAATCCATTAAATAAATAAAAAATATATCATATAAAAGAGTGCATTTATTACAAAAAAGTTTTTGAAATTTAAAAAAAAAGAAAAGGATTTTTTATTTGGCTGTATTAAAAGAATGACATATGTAGGAATGTCCACAACATTTCAGATTCTGATAATCTACTTGTAGTGTGTAAGTGGTTCACTTGTGGTTATTTTATTTTTTTTGTAAACCTGTCTTAAAATGTAAGGGATACTGAACCTTCGTTGGGCTGGTGGGACGGCTTTAAGCGTACAGAGGAAAATATCCCTTATTTTTAAATCTAAAACTTGACAGGTATGGCTCCATGACAGTTTTTAAAACTGCCGGCGTACTGTCAGCTAGCCCCCTGACGGTTTTTAAAACTGCCGGCATACTGTCAGGTAGCTCCTTGACAGTTTTTAGTACTGCCGGCATACTGTCAGCTAGCTCCCTGACAGTTTTTAATAGTGCCGGCATACTGTCAGCTAGCTCCCTGACCGTTTTTAGTACTGCCGGCATACTGTCAGCTAGCTCCCTGACCGTTTTTAGTACTGCCGGCATACTGTCAGCTAGCTCCCTGACAGTTTTTAATAGTGCCGGCATACTGTCAGCAAGATCCCTGACAGTTTTTAATACTGCCGGCGTACTGTCAGCTAGCTCCCTGACAGTTTTTAGTACTGCCGGGTACGTGCCTGACACTGCCGGGTCGATGAAAAAGTGGCTGGCGGATAACGTCACGAAGACCCACCACTGCCGCCCGTCTCCCGTCAGGCAGAGATCCAACCCCCTCTCGTTAATGATTTGTTTACATGAGAGAGCGAATACCGCTGTGCTGCTCTCTCTCGCCGGATCTGTCAGACAGCGACATCTATCGGTTAGGAACTGTAGTGCAGGCAGAGTTTATGCAGCAGGAAGAGTGAGCAGCGGCCACACACACACGCGCGCGCTCACACAGCGGGGAGTGTGTGTGTGTGTGGAGATGTGTTAGCTAGCGAACAGATTCGAGGCTATTTGGACTTTCTCAAAACTAAACAGCTTTCGAGAAAGTTTGAGGACGTTTAGGGACAGGCTGTGTTTTAAATCACCCGGTATGTTTACAATGTTTCACAACAGTGGCAATACTACTAACCTGAGATCTTATTTAATGCACAACCATCCAGCTCAATTCATCTAGCTGAATATTGAATATAAAAATTGTTTCCCCAGAGAGATCCTGCCCTAAGCTCCACAGGGTAAACATGCTGGTGTTTCTTGCCCAGAATTTGTCTGACAGTTACATAAAAAAATACATTTATAGCAAGAGCTCTGGCCTGCTGAGCTATCTTTGTGTCTTTGGTCATATGGACTAAGCTAATGTGTGTTTTACAGCATATACATATGGGTCAATGACGTATAAGATTTTCAACATGCCAATTTTAAAATACAAAAAATAAAAGTATTTGTTGCAATTGTTCAAAAATTTTAAATGTTGTGAACACAAACTCAAATTAAAATTTTAGATTGAGTGATTTTAATGTATTTTTATTCAGAAGAATTGGCCTTGGCCTTACAAAATGTCATTGTGGTGCGACTGTGATTTATGTTAAAATTAATAAATTTCCTTAATATACTTTATTTTTATTTTACAAATTCCCACTAATATAAGGTGTCTATAAATAAAGTATTTGCATAATTTTTTTAATTTTTGTAAATAATGATCTCAACTTTGTTCTTAGTGTCACAACCACTGGCTTTAATGTAGTTTAATTTAGTGTAATTTTTCCTGTAAATCCTATAAAACTGTTAAAATGTTTTTAAAATACCATTTACTTAAGCATACAGTATCAATAGTTAATATTTCAGCAACAGAAAATTGATACTTTATTTTAAATTTAATACAGTTTAATACTGTTATTATAGGCTGCACCACATGATGAGTGGTCGCTCCAAATGACAAAGTACCTTATCGTTACTATTTAATTATTTAAAGAGATCAATAAACAATAAATTAAACAAAATAAATAAATAAAAAACTGAATTCCTGTTTTCTATTTTTTCCCCAATTTCTCCCTAATTTACATAACCCATTACCCAACTCACTCATTACTAGTGATGCCCTGACACCAGGAGGGTGAGGACTAACGCTTGACTCCTCCGATACATGTGGAGTCAGACTCCGCCTCTTTTTGAACTGCTGCTGATGCAGCATTTTTCGAGTAGCATCACAGTTCCGAGGAAAGAGCAGCGACTCAGTTCTGATAAATCAGCTCACAGACGCAGCCATGTGCTGATCCACATCACCCTAGGAGTGATGAAGGGAAAAAGCACCATTTACTGTACCCACCCAGAGAGAGCAAGGCCAATTTTGCTCCCTCATGACTCCAGCAGCTGATGGCAAGCTGCATGACTCTGATTCGAACTGGCAATCTCCTGATCATAATGGCAGCGCTTAGCCCGCTGGACAACTCGGAGCCCTGATTTAAACCACATTCAATTAAAATATCAAAGATTTGTCATGAACACAAATGTTTCATAACGTTTTATTTGTTTGTTTTTGTTTACAAAAATCTCATCAGAATGTAATGTGTAAAGCATAAGTGTTATGATGTGTTGTAAGTGCAGCAAACATTATGACTTTGTTAAGAACATTTAATTCTAGAATTGAATAAACCAGGTTTGAGGGTGCTTTGTGTCAGTACCTAAACTATGTTGGAGAAAGCTTTCTAAAAGTTACTAGATGTTCTCAATTGTTACAATTGTTTTTTTGCTTGTTTCTGGTTGCACTTTAACCACAAATGGGAAATTTAAGTAAAAACTAAATAAATAAAAACTGGTTTAATCATTTCTTTATCAGTAAAAAAAAAAAATCAGGGCCATATTGGCCAGCTCTACATCATAATTTGTGCAGCATCAGAAGACAAAACCTGGTGAATCTTAAGGTGCTTCTAACAATAGTTGACCCTGATTTTTTGGCCAGCATCTCATCATAAATCTAATTGCTGCGGGATTAGAATTATGGCGAGCGGTTTTTACTTTGCTTGACAGCGGCATGTGGTAAAATAAATTAACATTAAAGGTTAATCTGAAATAGAAATACATAAAAGTTAAAAGACATGCTTAATTTTTTTGTTTTTGCATTTTTTTAATTATATTTTACAAAGATTAAAACATTATCTGTAATTTTGACTCAAAATGACTCAAATTACATTAAAATATTTTCCAAAAATACTAAAATATAGTACTTTATGTGTACAGGTCATTAACTAAATATACAAGCACAAAAAGTGACAATCTAGCCCATATATCTATCATGGAAAACACTCTGCAATTGTGGCACCACATGATGTTTTCAAGTTCAGTCAGAATTTACAGGCAGAGGATTAGCCACCTTAACAAAATAAGCTAACTTCCCACAAAAGGTCACTATGCAATTTATAAGCAAAATATATATTTGTAGAAATAACCTAATATTCATTCTTTTTTTGAGATCATACCACATGATATGCAAATGTGGCAACTACATACCAGCTGTTAAAAAGGTTATTTTTGATTAAATTTCCCTGGCAAACTGGTAAATTATATAACTTCCTGCATTTAAAAGGTCCCAAAATAGTAGTTTCTTAATGGTCGCACCACATGATATTCTATAAAATGGAGATTATGGGACACACTTTGCTTGTATATTATGTATGTTACTTTATTTTTTGAATAAGGGTTTGTTTAATATTTAGTGCAGTTTTCTTAGAACCCAGGGTGGGTGTACTTCATTTGTTTTTAATGGGCTTTTCAAAAACCCGCCTGTCACATTCTGTGGTAAATAAATCTGTTCAGACTCCCGCACGTTTTATTCTGTGTACATTTACCTCCTAAATATCACTGGATCCTCTGAATTTCGAGATCGTTTAAGAGTCGAAATAAGAAAAATGCTAACTTTAAGCTAATGCTACAGCGGAGTAAACTGACCTCCCAGCGCCGCTGCAGAGATTAGCAGGAGCAAAACTCCGGCCGCAACTATACAGCGTATTAAACACAGCTGAGCCAACTAAAACTAACTGCCATTACTGAGGATAGCTGAGAGTGTCACAGCATAAAATCACTAAAACAGGTCAGTGATACTCCAGAACCAGCTGAAACACGTTTTAACATTTGCCGTCATTACTATGCAGTGAAATAAACTGGTGTTTCTGGTTCGTCTTCCCTTAGTGAGGGCAGGTAATTAGTTGATTAGTTAGATGATTAGTTGATTATTTGGGTCAGGTGTTGTAATTAGTATAAACTAATGATATTTAATTACTAAATCCTGATCCTGAACTGAGAGCTACTTTCTCTTATTATCTGCCCTTTAAAGCTCTAACACAGACTCCACACTGTGCTGTGATGTCAGTTCAGCATTAGCTTAAAGTTAGCATTTTTTTCTGATTACTACCCTTAAACGATCTCCAAATTCAGAGGATCCAGTGATATTTAGGAGGTAAATGTAGACAGAATAAAACGTGCAAGGTTCTAAACAGACTTATTTACCACAGAATGTGACAGAGGCCAGTTTTTTAAAAGCCCATTCAAATGCCGTATTAGACTGCTTAGACACGTAAACCCAAAGGAGCCCCAAATATGGGCATAAACAACATGGCGCCAAGTACAAAATGACGACACGACTTCAGTGATCTATGTCTGCTCTTAATAATAAACAAATCCCACTGTGATTTTTGTGCTGATCCAAAATTTCAGCTCATCCGCGCGTTTAAAGCTCCGCAGGTGGATTAATGTCAGCATAAAAATCGCGTGCTTTTTCCTACAATATAAACCATTCAAACATGCGGCTGACCTCTCCGCACCGATTAAAAAAATCAGTGTCTGTCTGGCTTGAATTAGTTAGATACAGCTATTAAATGAATAAATCAACATTTATTGAAAAGACCAGTGATCCGTTATGTATGCTAAATAACAAAGAAGCTAGCAACACGCTAATAAGCTAATAAGAACATTTAATAAAAACAGAAAAATAGATATGAAATAGGAAAATAAAAAACCTAAAAGAAATATAATCTAACGAATTCTAAAAAAGCAGAACGAAATAGTGGACCCACAGGTAGAAAAAAAATAAATATTAGTAAATAAACGTAAAAAAAAAAAGTAAATAAACTGTGTCTGGGCCAGGAAAACAAACACAGAAATGAACAAAAACAACAGTTTAAGAGCCAATAAAGTGGTACTAATTTCAAAGCAGTAACTTAACAGACAGAATATAAAGCTTTACCAGCGCTATGAGACGCAACAACTATACAACAGGGGCCTCATGTACTAAAGGTGCGTACGCACAAAAACATGTACGCCATATTTCACGCTTACGGTCAGATGTACTTTAATTTGTAATTTGACTTGAACGTGAGAAAGTGCGTTCCCCCACGGAATTTTAGTTTCGGGCGTACGCATGTTTTTTTTGTACGTATGTAATGTGTTTTTGTAATTTGGCGACACTTAGAGGCGATTAATTGAAATGACAACTATTAGGATATCCTTTATGCACACATTGTAGTAAGCATTATTGGGTAAAATAAAGTAAATTAATCAGAACATTTCATTGGCTTACTGAAATAATTGTTCAACGTGTTTCCACTTAGCCTAGATTATATAAACATGCATAAAAGTTTGCGCTGGAGTTGTTGGAGATGGCAGCGTTGGCATTATTGGAAAAAATTACTAATGCCTGAATTAATTTTCTGTGACCAAAATGTTTTTTTGGCCAATGATGATTAGTGTCTACATTATTACAAGCTGAGTGCGTGACGGGTTGCTTCTTGGTAAGCAACTCATTTAAATAATTTAAATGAAAGCATTTATTATCCATCTTAGAATAATACATTTAAAACAAACATTAAAACTTTTCAGCTCTGAGCGTACGGAACATTCTAGTAGGAAGTCCTAGGAAGTCTAGTAGGAAGTCTTAGTACATGAGGCCCCAGAAGCAGCAGCAGCAGCAGCGTGACGGTTCTAGTGAAATAATTAAAATTATAATTAAAATTATTATATGGGGTAATACCCTATACCGCCATATAATCTGACGATGTATGACGGTATGAACAACTTCAATACTGCCCAACCCTAATTTGCATGAATAATTAATTAAAATTACGATATAAACGATAGGGACACTTTTCTATCGTCCCCACCATATATGAAGATATGTTTATGTATATGAAGTGCTGTGCGATATGAAGAAATAAACGATAGGGACACTTTTCTATTGTCCCCACCATATATATCTTCATATCGCACAGCACTACATCCCTTGGTGTACAAAACTTAAGACTGAGGCTATGACCAAAATGGCTCCCTACTCCCTCATTAGTGTTGCGCCATGTAGGGAGACACTATGTAGTTCACTAAGTAGTGGTAAAACAGGAGTGAATTCAGACACTACTAATCATTATCATGCGCCAGCGCCGGTCGCATAAACACATGCAGGTGATCCGTGTTTAAAAAACTTCATAAACACACTGAACTGAGCTCTGAATTAAAGTTAGTGAAGCTCTGAACTGATCATGAAGTAATTTATCTGCTTGTTATATTTACGCTGTTTAAAAGATATTCCTCACATTACTGAACTAAGTTACATGAAAAAAAAATGAAATTAACAGCATATACCGGCTCACAGTGTTGCCAGATTGGGTGGTTTCATGCCTAATGTCGAGTTGCGTCTGAAATTGTCTGGAGAAAGCGCTGTGATTTGACGGGTGAACAAAACTACAAAGTGTTAGGAGTTTGGGAATTGAACTCATCAGTGTTTTAGTTAGATATCTAACCTGGCAGAGACAGAGCTTCCTGCTGATGGAAATTTGAATAAGCTGTGTTAATGTTCGTTATTATATGTGAGTATTTCTTTCATTGCTTGCAAGACTATTTTTATGTACCGTTTTTACTTTTTGTGGTTTGTGTATCCAATGAAAAAAAGCACAAAACACATAATACAAACATGCAGATAAACTCATTTAAATATCGTTTTTGTAATTAGTGATATTTCAGATATTTAAGGTATTTTATTTAGGATCATGTTGGAATAAACCCTGTAATATTGTTAATATGATGAACATCAGCTGTTTGGGTGGTTTTCTCAGTATTTTGTCGGATTTGAAACACGTTTTACCCAGTGAATTGGTTTTATCTGAATCCCACTGTAACAATCTGGCAAAGAAAGGAAGAAAAAAAAAAATAAGAAAAGAAAGAAGCCAGAGGAATTGCCAAAATAATAATAATAAAAAGAAAACATTACACAGTCATCTCATCCTTTGAAAAGATTGCAAAAATATTATAAATTTTCTATTTATTTATTTTGTATTTAGCATTATTTAAATTAAATTGTAATGCTTTAAAACATTTAAGGTTCTACCAATTTTTTTATTTAATGAGGGGCCCATTGACTTAATAGTTTGCAAATATATTTTAAAATCAGAGTTTATAAAAGATATATAAGATGGCAGTTGTTTTGAGTTTTTAGCTTTATGTATGTAATATTTTGCTAAGATTATAATAAGGTTGATAAATGATTCATTACAATTAAATAGAGGGTTATTAATAATTGAAAGAATATAGTGACTTTCAAGAGGAACTTCTTTACCAATTTTCTTCCCTAAATTCCAAAATATATCAACCCAAAAAGAGTAGGTATAAACACATTAAAAAAATAAATGATCAATTGTCTCATTACAGTTTTTACAGAAGCTGCAATTTTCAGAGATGGAAACAAATCGACTTACTCTAGCATTAACTGGGGTACATCTGTGCACAATCTTGAAAATAACATCTTTTATTTTGTTGTTAATAAAATATTTATGTGGCAAAGCCCAAATCAAATGCCCCCTAACCCTGGAAATATATGTAGTAGTGTTTAAATAACACGTCTTTTGGATTGAATATTTAATATGTTGTTTATTCAATTTTGTATCTAATATGTCAATCCCTTCTATATATAAACTATGATCTATGGATAAAGTGGCATCAGAATACCAAAAGTTGCCTTTAAGTAGGGTAAAAGAATCCATTTGGAATAGCCTTGCAAACTTTACTATATTGTGTTTCTGAACCGATGTTTCTTTCTTGGCACAGAAATTTGAAAAAAGAAAGCAAAACACCATTTTTGTTAAGTAAATATTGAATAGAATATATACCCTTTCCAAATAACGATTGAGAAAATAACGTTTTCTTGTTAAGGGAAATATATATATAGATTTTGTATGGACATTTGAGTAAACAATTAAGACCACCTAGCTTATTAAACATTAGGTTTGGAATGGCATACCAAATACATGAGGGATTTTTAAAACAATTTTTAATTCCAAATATTAAACCTTTTTTGTATCTTGTTAATGATATCCATATAGTTTTGTTCACTCCTATTTTTCTGATTTTTAGAAATGACAATTCCTAAATATATTATTGTTTTTTAAAAAGGATTTTAACAATTGATTTAAAATCATCAACTTTTAAAGAAAAAGTTCACACTTGTTTAGATTAAGACATAAACCTGAATATTTTGAAAAGGTTTGGACGGCTTTAAGAGCATGGACAATTTCAAATTTGTTATCTACAAAGAGAGTTGTATAGTCAGCTAGCTGAGAAATTTTTCTCTCTCAATCACCAATAGTAATGTCCTTAAAAGGGCTTTGGTCAATTCATAATGCAAGAACCGTGGTGGACAAAATAAAAATTAAAGGGGTAACTGGGCAACCTTGATGAATACCTCTTCTAATACAGAATCATGAAGTCATCCCATTACACATCTTAACTGAACTATTGATATCATTATAGAGGGTCTTCACCATTTGGATAAACGACTCTCCTAAATTGAAAAATTGCATCGTATCAAAAATAAAGTTGTGGTTTAAGGTCTCAAAAGCTTTATGAAAATCTAAGAACAGAATATATGGTTCATTAAGTAAAAACTCTTGATAATAAGGTCCAAAATTAGCCGGATATTGTTTGAAATGTTGCGTTCTTTTAAGAACCCGTTTTGGGATTCACTATTTATGTTATTAAGACCCGATTTAAATCTCTTAGCCAAAACAGAAGCAATTATTTTATAATCATTGTTTAGTAAAGTAATAGGGCGCCAATTTTCTATCAAGAGATGGTCTTTTTTTTTTGCCTTTGGAAGAGTAATAATTCCTTGTTTTATAGTGGGAGACAGTTCTCCTGCCTCAAAGGACTCTACATATACAGCTGAAAGGAATTTTGAGATTTTTCCTTTAAAAATTTTATAAAACTCAGAGGTTAAGCCATCATTTCCTGATGATTTATTGTTTTTCAATCTGTTAATGCTATCTTCAATTTCTTCTAATGTTAATGGTTTTGAACATTCCAATTTGCTAAAATCTGCTAAAAGGGTATCTTTAAGGACACTAAATAAATCTGCATTATTATGTTGAGTATCACTGTTGTACAGATTACTAAAAAAATTAACCTACTTTGAGATTTTTTTTCAAGGCCAAAAAAATATTTACTGTTTTTTTTATACCAGTTTCCAGGCATTTTTGCCTTGATCTAACAAAAGCACTTTTGGCTTTTCCTTCATAAGTAAGATTAAGTTCCATTTGTAGGATATTACGTTCGAATTGCCCCTTACGATTCGGACACTCAAAGAAAAATGGCTGACATACTCAATAGTGCCCTAACTAGTAAACAGGGAGCCTTTTCGTTCACAGCCTGAGAATTCATTTATTTACTGTAACAGTAGATTAACCCTTATTTATAAACAGAAACAAATGGAATTTGAGGACACATAAGTATAGAGAGATGCAGCCCACGGAGATGTAACTGCAGTGTAAAACAAAAACTAACCGAAAAAAAATTAACGTTACACAGTATAACAAAGACACGAACATTGCTGCGGTGTGTGTTCCGGACTTTTAGCCGGATCCTGGATGAAGCTGCTGCTGTTTAAATGCTGCACTTCTGATGTAGTTTCTGTGTTTGTAGTAGTAAATGTAGAAAAGCGTGTGGAAGAGTGGAACTTCTACATACCTTCTACAGTTCAGCTGATCCTGATCCTCCACAGAAGGGCAACCTAAGACCAGCAATGTGAAGACAGCAACATTAAGTTCGACGGAAACAGGAAGTGCGTGTTTCAAAATAAAAGACCCAAAGCGGTTAATACATTTTCAGTTAATGTTAGACAAAATGCAATTTTAATATCCCTAGGCTACACTACTATTATAATATTTGAAAACACACCGTAGTGTTATATATGAAAAAATACGTAGAAAAATAGTGTATAGAAAAATAATATACTCATTATGTGTGTGAAGGAGGGGGTTATGCTTATTCAGTGTAGGTCGGCTTATATACATATATATCTTCGCCCGTCCAATCTCTCCACATTTTCCATCGTGTACATGAAAAATAAATGTTAAAAGTAGAAGGAAAATGACTAGCTCTGTTTTAGTTTCTGTAACAACGACATAGCCTGAGAGCTCGATGCAACAATGTAGTTTTGTTTACTAATATTTTAGAATGGCTCTAAAAGCAGTTTTTCTATCTTTTCTACACACGTCATGTATTTCGCTTCATTATACTAATTGATAAGTGATTTACATATTAAACACATTACATGTTAAATAGTTCAGTAAAAAAAATCTTTATGACCAAAAACAAGATCTGCTTTAATATTTTATTTTTGAGCCAATATTAAAAGCAAAAATAATGAGCTGGGGGCTGTTCCACGAAGCGAGCTAACTCAGTGAGCATTTTACTCAAATTTCGGTTCCAAGACTTAAGCCTCGTCCAGTTACTATAGCAACATATACGTTTATCCAAACCTGCTCTGTCCCAGGCTAGAGTTGAGGCTTAGCTTAGCAGCAACGCTTCTATCGGATGAGCCGTGTGACGCCATAGCCTTGCGGGTGGGAAACAAAATCCAGGAACAAGGTTCCGCCACGGTTTTATCCAATGGATTGCAGTGGATGCAGCATATCATATAATATTTGTATACATTTAATCGAGTATTGTACTGTATTGGAAATGTGTCTGCACACTGCAATTCAATAGTTTAATCTTAACAAATTCGGGACAGTGTAAAATGAAATCCAGTATTTAATCGCAGTTATTTTCCACAAAGATATATTTGCATAAACTCTATATCACAAAAACACTTTTATTTGTATTAATGATGCCCGGGTACTTTAGATGAAGTTCCTTTTAAGTATATTTGTAATCCCATAATTCATGTTCCGATTTATTCAAGTGGTTATAAATTCATAATTTCACATATGTGATCATATTTGTTTAATATATATCATATAGATATTGGTTAACTTAATGATGTAAGAAGTGAATGGATATAGAAAACTACCTTACCTATATTTGCATTCAGGTGATATAAATTGGCTAAAATTGTTGGCTATAAAAAGAGCAGCCAACATTGAAGGCTGTAGGCCAGGGGTGTCCACGGATTTGCGGCCCGTTTCTTTTTTGGAGTGGCCTGGGAGGTATTTTAGAAATAAAGTGATAGTTGGTCCGCTATTAAGCAGTTTTTTATAATGTGTGGTTCAAAGTTTGAACGCTAGGTGTCGCTATCACATAAACCCAATGTAAACCGTGTCATATGTGTCATACGCCAACATTAATGTTCCTGAGCTTTTTGGAGAATATGGCAACTCCAAAGAAATGGAGAATAGACAGCAAATGCAGAAAATTTCAGGCACGTTGGGAAAATGATTATTTTTTTATTGAGTTTAGAGAAAGTGTGAATGGTTAATATGTCACGAATTAGTTGCTGTAATGGAGTATAATATTAAGAAATATTATTAAATATATTAAGAAATATATTAGAAATCTTAGTTTTCACAACACTGTCAACGATAGATTAAAAGGTAACTCAAGTAAAATGATGTGTAAATGATAGTAATCAAGAAAATGAATGTATTATTATAAATAGTATATTTCATTATTTGTTGTATTACATAATCTCTGGCCCCCAACAAGAAAAGTTTGGACACTCCTGCTGTAGGTAGTGATTGATAATGGCATGCCCATTTGAAGACAATCCAGTAGATGAGGGAGCACGTTTAGTGTGCAGAGCTTTCAGGCTACCAGCTCCAATGTCATTCCGGGACAGAACAGATCCACTGTGAAATATAAAGCTATCAAATATACAATAAAGGTTATAATGAATTCTATAATAATAAAATGTAATATCTGAGAAACAACTGAACCTACCCTGAACGTAAGGCTCTGTTGCATGGGGACAGACAGGATCAGATTATGTCCCTCCCTCAATTCCTGCATTGATGGGAGGTCTGAGGGCGAGACTAGGTCTTCTGCAGGAGTGAGGGCTGCAGAGGAGGCCCACCACCAGTAGCAGCTATAGCTCTTTTCTTTCTGGTTGCTACAATATGTCATGCAGTTAATTTATATCATAATATACACTAAAATATGTACTTTAACATTTTCCTGCACATTAGACAAACCAATTGGAATTGCACTTACCATTCGGGTATATTTTTATATTTAACCTTGACCTGCTGCCGTGTTCTTTTTACTCCCGCCATGTTGCTTCTAAATCAGGATGTAATTAGCAATTTTATTAATGAATGGATTAATTTCTGCCAGGCAGCTTCTCTGGCTTTAATAATACATAAAGTGTTCCCTTTCCTTGTAATTATGTCTTTATATGTATCAAATAGACAAATAAGTAACTCCTGTTCAGCAGGAGAGAAAGAAGCAGCGCGTTTCTCAAACTCTTTCAAAATTGTTCTCGCCTTTTCAGGACTCGATGAATGAGACGAGGCTGTATAAATACTGTGTGCACGCGCATAAGCCTTGATTACAAATGCCTGGCTTGAATTAGTGGGAACAGGCTGAGTCTGGATTTCGTTAGTGAAACAGAACTAGCTGAAAGTGAATTGTGTGGCTAACTCAAGCGAGGCTTACTCAAATAAGCTTTTTTAAGCTTGCTTCGTGGAACAGCCCCCCGGGTCTCTGTGGTGAGGCAGCGCGCGGGTGGGGTCGGGGCTGGTAACGTCATGGGTCCTGCAATGTGTAATATCGCGAAATAGATCACAGAAAACTAAAACACCTGTATCTCAATTCACTAGCCGGAGCAGCGGTAGTATAATGGACCGTGAACCTAACGATTTGGGTCTTTTTTTTAATGATTTTTTTGTGGCCCGCCACGTAATCAAATCAAATCAAATTTATCTGTATAGCGCTTTTTACAGCTGGTGTTGGCACAAAGCAGCTTTACAGAAACATGATCACAGGACAAAGAGTCAGGCAAACCATTAAAAATAGAAAATACAGAACCCCCAGCGAGTGCAGAGGCAAGGAAAAACTCCCTCAGAGCTGCAGGAGGAGGAAGAAACCTTGGGAGGACCAAGACTCACATTTAAGGGGGGACCATCCTACCACTGGTCAAACCATTTTTAAATTAATTTTAAAAAGTATTTTATACATCTACATAGGTTTTATATATTCAGGAGTATAGCAGCTCCACTAACGGCTTAGAGAGTAAGATGGATGATGATGAGCTGATCTGTGGTGGTGGATGGAGAAGAGCTGACTTCAGAAACTTCCATCAGTCTGGCCGGACAGGAGACGCGAGAGCCTGAGGGTCCAACATCCATCAGTATCGGGTCAGACAGGTGGGCAGTTAGTACGTCGGAAGAAGGCAGAGAGATGGAATTAGTTTTGACTGGATTTATGTTACACAGGGAATATAAAACATTATCAGAGTGTGGCTAATGACTCCGGCAAGTCTAAATAAAACAGCCTAACTAAGATAAATACTCAGGAGCGAGCCCGTGTAGGGCTTTATACGTTAGCAGGGGGATTTTATAGTCTATGCAGAATTTGACTGGAAGCCAGAGCAGTTGTGATAGGACTGGACTAATATGGTCAAATTTTCTAGTTTTAGTAAGGACCCTGGCTGCAGCCTTTTGAACTAGCTGAAGTTTATGTTACTGCAGGAACATCCTGACAGTAGCGCATTACAATAATCTAGCCTTGAGGTAATGAAGCCATGTACTAATTTTTCTGTGTCATGCAGGGATAGGGCATTTCTTAGCTTAGCAATATTACAGAGGTGTAGAAAAGCTGTTCTAGTAACATTATGTGTTTATCGAATGCTAGATCTGAATCTATAATAACGCTAAGGTTTTTAGCTGCTGAATCAGGGGTGACGGAGAAGTCGGACAGATTTAAGTCTAATAATTTATTTCTAGCAGCTTTGGGGCCTAATAGGAGAACTTCTGTTTTATCACTATTTAATAGGAGGAAGTTGGGCGACATCCATAATTTCACATCTTTTACACAATCCTCGATTTTCTTTATTCTCACTCCGTCATCAGGTTTGGCTGATATGAAGAGCTGTGTGTTATTCACATAACAGTGAATATTTACGTGATGTTTTCTAATAACTTTGCCTAGTGGGAGCATATATAATGTAAATAATAACGGTTCTAAGATAGAGCCTTGGCTAGGAAAATATCCAGCCCGCGACAAAAAGTAATTGCTGACCCCTGCCCTAAACCAAGATATTGATTTTTTTGTTTTCAGATCTTTTGAGAGTTGTTTTGAGGCTCCTATATTGCCACTCTTCAGAGAAGACGCAAGAAGCAGAAAAACGTGCAATTGGCCACATTCATCCTTTATCATGAATTAATTCACTTGTGTATATACATCAATGTGAGATATTTATCTGAAATTACTGACCTGAACAACCAGTGATTTATAAAGGAAAATCATGAAAATTATCAGGGGGCCCAAACTTTTACATACCACTGTACATTAACAAGTTTCCATTATTCAAAGGTTGTTTTCAACAGATGTTACAAGCACATTAAAGTCAGTTTGTCCCAAAGTTTTTTATAAACTTTAAAGACTGAGCTCAAGTCTTTTTTATTCTCGGTTCTTCTGTACCAAGTGGTACAAAAAAGGTATAGCAGGCAAAACACATTTCCCCTTTCCTGTAAAGAAAGCATAGAACTCAGATAGTAATGTAACTGGAATTAACAAAACATAAGCAGTAGCATATTACTTATCATGAAAAACTTTTTTCATTTTTTTTTTTATAGTATATCAAAGGCTGGGCGAGTTCTGGTAACTTTGACAAGCTTAACGCATTCCATCTTCTACCATCAAAAATTTCCAAGTTTATTGATCACTTTTTTCTGTTCTTCTTACTCCAAGATCGGCAACAAATTTCAGTTCTTTCTGCATAGGTCGTCCTCTTAGCAGTTGCTTTGTTTTGTTTGTAGTTGTATGTGATTTTGCACGATAGTTGTGAAGAAATGCAGTTACCAACTACATCCACACTCAGTTTTAGGAAAGGACCATCAGCAGAATCCACAGGCTGCATTGTTGCTGGATAAATCTTTGTTGTTTTGTCACTTATCGGACAGACACTACAGGAAACAAGCAAATCTTGAACCGAGGCGTCCGTGCCAGGCTACCAGTATAATAGAAGCAGCCTGTTTAGTGCATACTATTCCTTGATGCCCATTATGAACCAGGACATGCACGACAAAAGGAAGGTCCAAAGCCAATTAATTTCAAGGGGAAAGTAGTAAGCAAGATCACCTGGAATGTCTTTATTTTACTTGGCCATCAGGCTTGTTCTGATGTATTTAAAAAAAACTACATACACTGGTACAAGTGTGACACTAAGTGGTACAGATGAGGTATAGCAGGCATTACACTTTGAAACACAAGTAGTACTCCACTGATTAAAACTCTTCCCACAGTCTGAGCAGTGCTACGATTTCTATGGTGTGTGAATGCAATGGTGTTTTTTGAGACTACGCGAATGTTTAAAACTCTTCCCACAGTCTGAGCAGTGATAGGGTTTCTCTTTTGTGTGAACAATCTGGTGTCTTTTGAGATCACTCGAATATCTAAAACTCTTCCCACAGTCTGAGCAGTGATACAGTCTCTCTTTTGTGTGAACGCGTGTGTGTTTGTTGAGATGATTCAGTTGATTAAAACTCTTCCCACAGTCTGAGCAGTGATACGGTTTCTCTCCTGTGTGAATGCGTGTGTGTCTGTTGAGATGATTCAGTTGATTAAAACTCTTCCCACAGTCTGAGCAGTGATACGGTTTCTCTCCTGTGTGAACGCGTGTGTGTTTGTTGAGATGATTCAGTTGATTAAAACTCTTCCCACAGTCTGAGCAGTGATGCGGTTTCTCTCCTGTGTGAATGAGCGTGTGTTGGTTGTGTTGATACAGTCGAAGAAAACTCTTCCCACAGACTGAGCAGTGATACGGTTTCTCTCCCGTGTGAACGAGTGTGTGTCTGTTGAGATGATACAGTTGATTAAAACTCTTCCCACAGACTGAGCAGTGATGCGGTTTCTCTTCTGTGTGAATGAGCTGGTGCCTTTTGAGAACCTGGAGAAGTCTAAAACTCTTCCCACAGTCTGAGCAGTGATAGGGTCTCTCTCCTGTGTGAATGCGTGTGTGCAGGGTAAAAATACAAAGTTTATAAAAACTCTTCCCACAGTCTGAGCAGTTATAGGGTCTCTCTCCTGTGTGAATGCGCTGGTGTATTTTGAGATTATTCAAATATCTAAAATTCTTCCCACAGTCTGAGCAGTGATAGGGTCTCTCTCCTGTGTGAATGCGCTGGTGTATTTTGAGATTATTCAAACATCTAAAACTCTTCCCACAGTCTGAGCAGAGAAAGGGTCTCTCTCCTGTATGAATGCGAAGGTGTTCATTCAGAACACTCAGATGATTAAAACTCTTCCCACAGTCTGAGCACTGATACGGTTTCTCTCCTGTGTGAATGCGCTGGTGTCTTTTGAGAACATTTTTAAATCTAAAACTCTTCCCACAGTCTGAGCAGTGATAGGGTCTCTCTCTTGTGTGAATGCGTCTGTGTAGTGTGAAAATACAAATTTTATTAAAACTCTTTCCACAGACTTTGCAGAGATATGGTTTATCTCCCATGTGAATGCACGTGTGCACTTTGAGAGATCTCTTTTGAGTAAAACTCTTCCCACAGTCTGAGCAGTGATACGGTTTCTCTCCTGTGTGAATGCGCTGATGTTGTTTAAGAGTGTACAACCAAATGAAACTCTTCCCGCAGTCTGAACAATGAAAGTTTTTCTCTCTTGTGTGAATGCACTTGTGTTTTGTGAGATTACTAGCTGTTTGAAAACTTTTCCCACAGTCTGTGCAATGATGCGGTTTCTCTCCTGTGTGAATGCACTTGTGTTTTGTGAGATTACTACATCTTTTAAAACTTTTCCCGCAGTCTGAGCAGTGATACTGTTTCTCTCCCGTGTGAATGCGCTTGTGGCTGTTGAGATTAGCCAGTTGACGAAAACTTTTCCCACAGTCTGAGCAGTGATGTGGTTTCTCTCCCGTGTGAATGCGCTTGTGTATGTTGAGATGATCCAGTCGTTTAAAATTTGTCCCGCAGACTGAGCAGTGATACGGTTTCTCTCCTGTGTGAACGCGCATGTGTATTTTGAAAGTACTCTGGTGTTTAAAACTCTTTCCACAATGTAAACAGTGGTGAGTATTCTCCTTGCCTGCATTTGGCATCATTGATCTGTGATGTACCAAATGGCTTTTGTACGTACTGGAGATTCTTCTGGGTGCCTTGTGCTTAACTTATTAGCAGTTTAATGTTAATTGATTGTGAAATCTTCTGACTGAATGTCTGTGGAGATAAACTTCAGCCAGGTAGGAAAGTTGACAACAGGAAAGCAGACAAATACTTGGAAGAAGATGCATTAATTCTGAAAGAGACAAAGAAAAAATAAACATGAAATGAAGCAAATACAGGTAATTTAACTCCATAGAAAAAAGCCAATTTAGAGGTTATTTGTGTTTAGTGTATTCCGCGATCAGGCTGTTAATGAAACACTTTAACAAAACAGGTGTGCCAAATTTTGATTCCCCTGCAGAATCAGTACTAAAACTGACAGGGGGCTTGCTGACAGTAAGCCAGCAGTACTAAAAACTGACAGTAACCTTCCTTACAGTATGCCGGCAGTATTAAAAACTGTCAGGGAGCTTGCTGACAGTACGCCGGCAGTATTAAAAACTGTCAGGGAGCTTGCTGACAGTACGCCGGCAGTATTAAAAACTGTCAGGGAGCTTGCTGACAGTACGCCGGCAGTATTAAAAACTGTCAGGGAGCTTGCTAACCTGTCAGGGAGCTTGCTAACCTAGATGGTTCAGATTTTCACATCAATTACAGGAAGCCAAGACAGTATTTAAACAAACCAGAGGAACCCCACCCTTATTTATAAAAAGAAACAAATGGAATATGAGGATATATAGAGAGATGCAGCCCACGGAGATTATGACAAGATTAAACTCCAGTGTGAAACCAAAACTAACCGGAAAAAAAACTACTCACGTACTAAATCTGCCTAAAGCTAGTATGCCGTATACGCAGTATGCGACCAAACTGAGGATCTGTAGTGCACTACAGGTACCCGGATGGTGTACTACTCCGCTCAGATTTCGCAGTGTGCATGGAAAGCTATCTTCCTGGTGTACTGCATCCCAACATGCATTGCGACTTGCTTCTCCAGCTCGCTTTAGAAAAAAACAATATGGTGGCGAGTGCGAGAGATTTTTAAATTATGGAAATATATATATATATATATATATATATATATATATATATTTTTTTTTTTTTTTTAATTAAGGGAATTATTTTGGAAAGTATTGGCTCACCGCTGTCGAGGCCCTCCGCTGCCGCGGCCAAGCGCTCTCCGCGGCCGGTGTTACGGTGAATTCAGTTCCCGTAACACAGTTGAAATCATGACAAAGAGCAGAGCCGCGCCACTCAGAGAGGCTCCATTTGTTCGCGTTTGCGCTCGTTTTTTCTGTTTCTTCGAGTCGGTGACTTTTTACTTCTGTTGTAAAATAGTGTCCACGTAATTTGAGACTTTAAAGTATTAAAAAAAAAAGTCAGAATAGGTTTACAGGCTCGTTTACCGTAACACCGGACTTTTAGCCGGATGCTGGATGGAGCTGCTAATGATGGGTCTAATGACCCTGAAACCTCGACACATGCGCCGAGCTGTCAAGGCGAAACCCCGTGTCGGTGCGCGTATCAAGTTAAGGAAAACCACGTGACCGATACACTTCCTGTATCGTTTGGTAGCGATGGGTCTGACGACACTGGAACCTCAGCGCATGCACCGAGCAAACAAGGCGATCCCCTGTGTCAGACCGCGTATCCTTTTAAGGAAAACCACGTGACCGATGCATTTCCTCGCGCAGTTGCTTGCAATGACTTTCTTAGTCCAGCAGATGTCGCCATTAAGTGATACAGCAACACAGTTTCAACACAGTGTCGATACAGTTTGGGAAATGTGCCATACACCCAATGAGGTTTCATCTGCCCATCACTAGGAGCTGCTGCTGCTTAAATGCTGCACTTCTCATTTAGATGTAGTTTCTGTGTTTGTAGTATTAAATGTAGAACAGTGTGTGGAAGAGTGGAATTTCTACATACCTTCTACAGTTCAGCTGATCCTGATCCTGATCCTCCACAGACGGGCAACCTAAGACCAGCAACGTGAAGAGCAGTGTGAAGACGGCAACATTAAGTCCGACGGAAACCGGAAGTGCATGTTTCAAAATAAAAGACCCAAGCGATTAAAACATTTGCAGTTAATATTAGACAAAATGCAATTTTAATATCTTTAAAATGAACACTACTGTTATAATATTTGAAAACGCACCGTAGTGTTTTATATAAAAAATACGTAGAAAAATATGTAATAAATACTATACACATTCTTTTATCCCATTAAATGATATTAATACTGGCTGGGCGTAGTTTTATCAGTCTGCTGTTTAAACTATACATTGTGTCAACATAAACACATAGTGAAATTAATTCATTAGACCCTCCTCTGTCAGAAAGCAGGCAGTTTACTATCAAAAAGCGTAATTGTAGATGTAGGAGTCACTCATACTATAGGCAATACATGCCATTAAATTATATTAATGCTGGGAGGTAGGGGTGGGCAATATTATATCGTATACAATACACAATTATCATGATATTAAAAATCCATATCGTGATAAAACGGCTGTTCTGTCTTAAAAATAGCCTATTGTTTACTGTGAAGCTTTAGGTTTATTTATTGTATAATTGTTTTAGTTTGCAGTTTATTCAGCAATATTTTTTGCTGCATTATATTATTTTATGCTATATTATTTATTTTGCCACATTATGATTATGCTGTTTTACTATCATACTATATTCCTGAAATGAATTAATTATTTTAGTTTTCCTATATCGCCAAGCATATCGTTATTGCAAAAATATCCTGAAATATCGTGATATTATTTTAGAGCCATATCGCCCACCCCTACTGGGAGGGCATAATTTTATCAGTCTGCTGCCTAAATTATACATTGTGTCAACATAAACCCATAGTAAAATTAATTAATTAGACCCTCCTCTGTCAGAAAAAAATGAGTTTACTATCAAAACATGTAGGTGTAGGACTCACTCATACTATAGGTGATACATGGTTATAGCCATTAAATTATATTAATACAGGATGGGCATAGTTTTATCCCAAAGCTCCTGCTCCATATGGAAACTAGCTGTCAAAATAAAAGTTTACCAACATTCTGAGGCCTGATAAGGATTAACTGTGACAGTTCCACATTAAAACACACTTCCTGATTTTTAATACCAACTGATAAAAAAAAAAAACAATAATAGCAGTAGTAGTAGTAGTAGTAGAAATGATAATGGTAGGATTGTTAGTAGTAAAAGTAATAATAGCACTAGAAGTAGTAGTAATAATAGTAATAGTGATAATAGCAGTAATATTAATAACAGTAGTAAAAGTAATATTAGTAATAATAGTACTAATATTAATAATGGCAATAGTAGTAGTAGTAATAGTTATAATGGTAAAAGCAGTAATAGTAATGGACATAGTAGTAATAATAGTATAAGTAATAATATTAGTAATAATTGTAGTAATAGTAGTTGTACCAGTAGCTGTTTGATAGAGGTAAGAAAGGGGAAATGTATAGTAAGGTGGGTTCTAGGATGATTTGTCCTCCTTTGGAGTGTTGGTGTAGTATATTTGAGCATACACATTTGTAAGCAGGGTTATTTACCGTTATCCGGTATATACATTCCACACAGATTGGCCTGTGTATTTTCTATGCACTTCTTCTGTTTTTCTCATTCCTACCCTTTCCTCTATTTCTTCCCCCTCACATGCATGGAGACAGACTGACCTGTGCATATATGTACAGGGGTTGGACAATGAAACTGAAACTAAATTGGACCAGCCTGGTGGCCAATCTTCATTAACAGCACATTGCACCAGTAAGAGCAGAGTGTGAAGGTCAAAAATATTGCAATGCACACAACATTATGGATGACATACCAGAGTTCAAAAGAGGACAAATTATTGGTGCACGTCTTGCTGGCGCATCCGTGACCAAGACAGCAAGTCTTTTTGATGTGTCAAGAGCCACGGTATCCAGGGTAATGTCAGCATACCACCAAGAAAGACCAACCACATCCAACAGGATTAACTGTAAAAGTTGTGCACCTCAACTTTCCTGTTTCCACCAGAACTGTCCATCAGGACAATAAATTATTGAGGTCTAAAACCAGGTGTTTCAGTTTTATTGTCCAACCCCTGTATGTGCTCCATATGAGCTCATGTTAAGTGAGACAAGATAAGAATCCAAGTCAGAGAGCTCAGGATCAGATCAGTGACAATGCTCTCTCACAAGCAAAGCCGGGTGCTTGTTATGATGCTGTTTTTTGCACTAGTCTCTTCTGTAAAAAAAAATATATATATGTATACAAAAGTACAGTATCAGCAAAGACTTATTTCATGCATCCTTATGACATCACAACTCAAGATACTACATTGGTCTGAACACTGGTGGCTAAGTGGTGATAAATCTTAAGATCATTGAATGAAAATGACAGCTTAGGTATGTTGCTCACTACACATGATGCTTATAGTTTGAAATACAGAGCATTAGAAGTATAAGAAGTATGGTCTAGATTAGAAAAACAAAACACTTATACCCATAATCATGCTAGGATTAATAATGCTAGACTTTTTATTTAATTATACATTCACATGGGCAAATAGTACATTTAATGACTACTTGGGTTGTCCAACAGTGCCCCCTAACAGTGAAAGGGGGTAAATCACCTATTTTCTGCAAAGAAAATTCTAGATCTTTTAACACCAGTACAACACAAAGTGTTGTGTAACTATCACTTATATGTCAGAGAACCGGTTATATGTTTGTTAGAACTCACAACTAACAATTAATTAACTCTAAAATGCTTAACATTACTAGAGAGAAGACTGTATGTTTGCAATGTTAATATCTTAACCAAGAAATCATCAATGCCAAACATCTACTCTAAACTGCTTTAAACTGTAAGTAATCAACTCACGTTACGTCAAGGATGCATACTTTACACATATAGGGGCAAAGGAGGAGGAACAGACAGGTGCTGCATAATAGTAGGAATAATAGTAGTAGTAGTAATAGTAGTAGTATTAGTAATAGTAATACTACTACTAGTAGGAATAATACTAGTAGCGATGGTAATAGTGTATGGCAGCAACAACTGCAATCATGTGATTGGATTTTGGCCCACGCTTCCTTGGAGAACGGTTTTAGTTCAGCTACGCTGTCAGGTTTGGTTTTTGAAAAATGTTTAAGATCATGCCACAGCATCTCAAGACTTTGACAAGGACATTTGTTTATTTATTTATTTATTTATTTATTTATTTATTGCTTGTGTACTTTGGATCATTGTCCTGCTGCAGGAGCCAAGTACACTTAAGCTTAAGGTCACAAACTGATGGTTATTCCTTAGGATTTTTTGGAACAGAGCTGAAATCATGGCCCATTAATCACAGAGGGTTCGGTTGGATTGCTTTTGTCCCTTAATGAAATGTTTAAAACATGTAGTGATTTTGTAATTCAATTTTGTTTTTTAAGTACAATGTTTAGCAAGGTCTATTTTTAGATTTAGTTTCCGTCACAAAGAATAAACCAACCGGATATTGATAACTGCGGTCCATTTGGGTCATACTATGTAGATCAGCAACCCAGTGCGATAACTAACTTGCAAGTTGACCTCACTGAATGACATTTAACAGCAAGGGCATGATTTCTTAAATAATACTAATAAGGGATGTCCCTTATGCGATCACATAATTTCTTTTAAAGATATGGATTACCGATGTATCTTATTTTTGTGAATGGGTGTACCGTTCAGGCAAAGTGATAGTGAGCTGAGCCGTGAGCTGGTTACTGGTTGGCTAGGAAAGCATCATGCAATACATATCGTCTACAATAGTGAGTATGATAATTACTGCCGCTGTGCTTTCCTCCAAGCGCGCTGGCTGCTCGGTAATGCTGCATCGGCAGCAGCTCGAAAAGAAGCGGTGGCTGACTTCACATGTATCGGAGGAAGCATGTGTTAGTCTTCAACCTCCTGGTGTGTTGAGGTATCACTAGTGATAGGGGGAGTCCTAATGAATGGGTTGGGTAATTGGCCGTGTAAATTGGGGACAAAATGGGAAAAATTAGAAATAAAATTATAAAATAAAAAAAGTATTAGGCGAACCCTAATAAGCTTGGTTACACTGGTGGCAGCGCTGGGATAATAATTTGTTATGGGTTTCTGTAGTTAGAGGGGTACTACTATTTGGTGTTCTAATAATGTTGTTGGCTATATTTGTCGTGTTTATTTTGAGGTCATAGCTGTCACAGTTGGAGTTAATAAACAGGGACGTTTAAAAATGAAAGGGGGGACATATGTAACCGACTTTAAGGAATATTGAGTTATGGAATGTGTATGTACACTGAATGGCCTGCTGGGGTAGCCGTAGGGCAGAGAGAGAGAAAAAAGGAGAGAAGAAGAGAAAATTAAAGTGTGACGGCTATTTTCCCTCATTGGGTCTGAGTGCGTTTTATTTTATTAATTATAAGTATTAAGTAATAGGCGAACCCTAATAAGCTCGGTTACATCATCAAAGTTTTGTCTGTTGTGTGTTTGTGGTCACTCACACTGTACCACTATTTATAGGTGTTGCCGGTTAGCACAGGCGATAATCCAGTAAGATACCCATAGTGTTTTGCGACTTTCCTCTAATCTTCATTTTCCTCCAAGTTGTTGACACAGTGACACTCACTTACTCACAATATTGAAGTACACAAATGTTTATATCCTCCATTAAAGTTCCGAGGTAAACTCAGTAACTCAGCACATTACAATATTCAAATTTAAAATTGAATGAAACTACTCTGAGATATTATATTACACTAAAAAAAATCTAAATCTCTCTAGTTTAAATCTTGTCTACCAGGTCTAAACTACACAATACTATTATTAGTCCCCCTCTCAACAATACAGGAAACTACCAGCATTTAAAAAAAATCACAATTTTAATATTGTGGGGATTAAGACAATAAATATTTAAGTAACTGACGGCACAAATAAAAACATAATCTAACACTGGATATTTTATTTTCGTTTAAATAACCTTTATGAAACCATTTAGAAATGGTTTACATACGCATGTACTGTTTGAAGTATGTACTGGTGATTTTAATGTTTTTGTTTGTTTTTAAATACATTGCCCTCCAAAAGTATTGGAACAGTAAAGCCAATTCCATTAAATATTAACCTTTAACTGATGAAAAGACTTTTGTTTGGAAAAAAAGGGGTCTGCTCAAGATCACAAAGATGCCAGCTCTATGGCGTCACCTGTGAAACCCAGTGGAGGTAGTGTCATGGCTTGAGCTTGCATGTGCTTTTCTGGGACAAGATTTAATTAATCTTCGTTAATGTAAAGTGAACTCAGAAGTCTACAGAAATATTTGTCCTTCACTTTAAAGAATGATGCAACCAAAAACTGATTAGGAGATCCTTCATCATGCAGCAAGATAATGACCCAAAACACACTGCCTGAAAAAGCATCACAGAAAAAGAATGCAAAAGTTTAGTGATGTCAGTGACTATTTTAATGCAGTTTAATTGAATTAATTAATATTTGCAACTAAATATTAATTCTTTTTCACTTATCTATGGCACTAATCTATTCAATTTTATGTGTTCCAATTCTTTTGCAGACAAGAACAATAGGTGTGTTCAGACAAAATATGATATCTCCTAAACTGTGTATCAGATCCAGATATAAATACCTGAAAATAAAAGATGAAAAGTTGATCCTTTCTCTTATATTCACATTTGAATATCAAATCTAAATATTTTGAGTCTACAGCTGATGGAAAAAATGGAATTGGCCTCACAGTTCTAATTATTAGTTTTCATTAATAAAGTGCTGGCTATAATATGATCTGGACATCCCTAATACTAATTACACCATATATGACAATGACACCGCCGTGATTTGTGGAAAATATTAAATAAACAACCATGTATTATTAAAGATCTTCAATGAATCATTGTTAAATTGTCATAAAGTGAAAAGATAACCATGACTTGTAAAGAAAAAACAAAGCAAAATTATAGACATGTCATCAAATTTACAACCTGGGAGTGAGAGAAAATAATAGCGAGGGGTTAAGAGGACCCTTTGTGATCAAAGCAATCATGTAATAAAAAGAATCTTTATGTTAAGTATATAAAAGTATATTTTTATTTATAAATCATTGGTTGTTTGGATCAGCAATTTCAGTAAAATATATATTATGGTAGAGAAACACAGTGATATGTGAGAAGTGAAATTAAGTTAAAGGATATACATAAAGTGTGCAATAATTCTTTAAACAAAGTTAAGCAGGTGCATACTACATCAATATGTAGTAGATCCTTCTTTTGCAGAAACAACAGCCTCTAAATGCTTCCAATGTTTGATGGTTTCTGCTTCAAATCACACCACAGATTTTCAATATTACAGTCTGGGGACTGAGATGGCCATTCCAGAATGTTGTTCTTGTTCCTCTTGTTGTGAAATCCGCACTACCCCTTACTGCTCCTGTGCGTTTCCCCTGGTTTCTTTAGATGGAAGCCCGAAGTAGCAGTTACAATCATAGTAATTAGTTAGATTACTCGTTACTCGTTAGTAACGCCGTTAGTTTTAACGCCGTTACTCCCAACACTGGTCCACAGCACCTTATTCCAAAGTAAAGCTGGCTTGCCCAAATGTGCTTTAAAACACCTTCACCTGTGTATGTAGGTCAAGGCTCTATGAGCTTAAACACATTTTGTCTTCCAATAATTAATGCTAAAAGTATTCAAATTATTAAAATAAGAAGACTTAATCCTATAAACTTAATTTCACTACTCAAATGTTACTGTGGTTATTTGCTATATGATATATTTAACTGGAATTACTGATCTAAACAACTAATGATTTATAAAGAAAAATCATGACAATTATCAGGAGTGTCCAAACCTTTTTATACCACTGTACATGTTTCCATCCTTCAAAGGTTATTCTCAACAGATGTTATGAGCACACTAAAGTCAGTTTGTCCCATAGTTTTTATAAACTCAATCCCCTGTTTGAATGCACTTGGGTACTTTGAGAGCACTCAAACTAAAGAGACTAAACTCTTACCACAATCTATTCAGTGATGTGGTTTCTCTGCTATGTGAATGCCCTGGAGTTTTATGAGAGAACTGTAGTGTTTTGTAGTTAAAACACAATAAAGCACACAGACACACAACCTGCTCTGCTTACTTTATATTACTCAACCCTTCAGCATATGCATACAACACCTTCTTCACTCCTCCCTTACTGGACTGCTTCTCTGTAACTACACATAAACACAACACATTTCCCCTTTCCTGAAAAGAAAGCATACACCTCAGATAGTAATGTAACTGAAATAAACAAAAAATTGACAGTAGCACATAACTTATCAAGAAAATGATTTTATTTTAATAAAGCTTTTTTCACTTTTTTTTCTTTTCAGTATATCTAAGGTTGGTCTAGTTTTGGTAACTTTGACAAGCGTATCGCATTCCATCTTCTACCATCAAAAATGGTTTGTCCATGTTTTTTCATCACTTAAAAAAAAATGTTGTGACTTGAAAGGGCTTTCGCATTCGTGCCAAATCACCTTCATTGAATGTTGGTATTTTGGCACATCTTTTCTGATCATAGTAGCGTTTGCTCTTAGCTTGTTTCAGCTGTATTCAGTTCTGTTTGCATAGGTCGTTCTCTTAGCAGTTAAATAGGTGGGGTTTTTTTTGTTGCATGTGATATTGCATGATAGTTGAAGAAATGCAGTTACCAACTACATCGACAGCCAGTTTTTGAAAAGCAAAAAATAATAATAATTTGTTGTTTTGTCACTCATCTGACAGACAGTACAGGAAACAAGCCAGGTCACTAGTATATTAGAAGCAGTCTCTGTTTGGTGCATACAATTCCTTGATGCCCTTCATGAGCCAGATGAATGACTTTATAATGTAGAGAGACTGGAACTAAAAGACGGGATTCATGCATTCATTTGGCCATCAGGCTTGCTCTGATGTATTTAAAAAAATATATATGCTGGTGCAAGTGTGACACCAAGTGGTACAGATGAGGTAAAGCAAGCATTACACTTCTTCCCACAGTCTGAGCAGTGATACGATTTCTCTCCCGTGTGAATGCTCTGGTGTCTTTTGAGATCACGCAAATATTTAAAACTCTTCCCACAGTCTGAGCAGTGATAGGGTTTCTATTTTGTGTGAACGCTCTTGTGTCTTTTGAGATCACTTAAATATCTAAAACTCTTCCCATTCTGTGCAGTGATGGGGTTTCTCTGCTGTGTGAGTGCGCTGGTATTAGGGCTGTCCCTAACGATTATTTTTTAAACGATTATTCTAACGATTATTTTTTTCGATTAGTCGACTAATCTATTTATTGAGAAACATATTTAAATAATTATTATTTTACGTTTTAAAGCAAACGATAAAATACTATATTTATATATAATAACAACAACAGCAACACAAGCCTACTAAACCAAACCCCACACTTATAATCACTTACATGTACAACACGTTTAGATCTATAACGCTAAAAATGGATAAGCTCCCATACACCACAACCGTGTGTTGCACTGTTTTCTGTGACCGCTAGATTTTGTGACCACGGGCAAGTAGTTCTCAGCAGACCGGTGCACTGGCCGATTCGAAACGTGTTCGTTTCTAATGTTTACCCCGACTGGCCAAAACGGTTCAGTTTAGGGCTGAGGGTAAGGTGTAGGTATAGAAAGCTTCCGTTTTGCCAATGAACGCTCATAACCGTGAGCACTGGTCACAAAATTCCGACGGTGACAGAAAACGGTGTAACACCGCAGCGCTAAAATAACTTAAGGCAGCTAGCTTAGCTAAACACCTGAACTTATGAATAATGCTACTGTTTCTGGAAACTGTGAAATGCCATGCACAAATATAAACCAAAAATGTATAATTTCTGCCTGTGGCAGGTTTAAAACCTTTGGTAGACAGCCTTAAGTCTTTTTAAGGACACACGCGGAGACCCTGATGTAAACGGTAACTTACTGTGTGACCCTGTTGACATAGTGCTCCTGGATGTTTGCGCTTCAAGTGCTCCTTTTGCACATATGGCAGAGGACCACATTGTTGCCCTTTTGCGTGAAATGCTCCCAAACTTTAGATGCCCGCTGGCGTTTTTTTGTAGCTGTTTTCACTACCGCAGTTCTACAGCGGGGGTGTTGTGCCGATTCTGTCCGCGAAGCGGGAGTCAGATTCAGCAGAGAGTCTCTCTCTCTCTCTGTGTGTCTCTCTCTCTCTCTCTCTCTGTGTGTGTGTCTCTCTCTCTCTCTCTCTCTCTCGCACGTGAACTCCTCCGCGTTTGACTTGCAGAACTGTGTTTAGCTGTTATTAAAAATCATTTTAATTAAATAATAGTTCTATGCTTCTATGTTACCGTGTTAATTAACATATTTACGACGCGCCGACGCACGTTATGCAAATCGATGTATTTTCGTAATCGATGACGTCGATTATGTCGACGCGTCGCCCCAGCCCTAGCTGGTATGTGTTGAGATCACTCCATTTCTTAAAACTCTTTCCACAGTCTGAGCAGTGATAGGGTCTCTCTCCTGTGTGAATGCGCATGTGTGTGTAGAGATTACCAAGTCTATGAAAACTCTTCCCACAGTCTGAGCAGTGATACGGTTTCTCTCCCGTGTGTATGCATGTGTATTTTGAGAGTACATGATCTAGTAAAAGTCTTTCCACAGTCTGAGCAGAGATAGGGTTTCTTTCCTGTGTGACTGTACTGGTGTCTTTTGAGAATACGAGGATCACTAAAACTCTTCTCACAGTCACTGCAGGGATATGGTTTCTCTCCTGTGTGAATGCGCTGGTGGTTCGTCAGAAGACACGGTTTACTAAAGCTCTTCCCACAGTCTGAGCAGTGATACGGTTTCTCTCCTGTGTGAATTAGTTTGTGTGTGTTTAGATGAATCGGAGAATTAAAACTCTTCCCACAATCTAAACAGTGGTGTTTTTTTTCCTTGCCTGAACTTGACATCATTGGTCCTTTTTTTGATGTACCAAATGACTTTTGTATGTTCTGGAGATTCTTCTGGGCACCTCGTGAATAACCTCTTAGCAGCTTAACAACAGGAAACAGGAGCAAGCGAAGACTTGGAACAAGATGATAATAATTCTGGAAGAGACAAAGAAAAAATAAACATGAAATGCAATAAATACAGTTCATTTAACTCCACAGAAAAAGCCAATTTACCAATATTAAATGCATCTAAATAATTCACATTATATCAGAGAGATGTCTCCATATGTACTAACCAAAAAATAATCAATTTAGCAATTCCTTATGACATGAAAGTCATTTTAACAAACTACACTGTTGAGATCAGAAATACCTATAGTGAAAACTCTTTGAATATAAAAAAGATACTAAATTAATTGTGAAATGTGGCCGACACTGTGCTTTTTTTAAACCCGAAAAGAAACTGGAGCTCCCTTGTTTAATCAAAACAAGTTGTTTACAAGACAGTCTAGCCAGCATGAATAATATGGTGAACACATTCACAAATAGGAGATACTAGCTGATCCAAAGTTTAGGCTGCATCCTATGTGGGCTGCATTTCTTGGCTGCTGGGGCACTGGCTGTTCCAAACACATTGTATTATGTACATATTATAATATAGGCTGATTTTTTAACTTATTCTGACCAATAATATGCAATGAATGCTACATTGGTTATTTATTCAAAATAATAAACATCCCAAACAAGAACACAGCTGAATTGTAATCACCTGTAGAACACAGGACACAAAGTACAATACACATGTATGAACAACATACAAAATAATTTATGTAGCTAGAGTATATTGTTACAGTGTAAAACTACTAAAAATCATACATTATTGATGTATTGCATAAAATGATTTAATTATACCAGCACACTTGATTTAATTTAATGAAGAACTGATCAGATAAACTGGGTATTAGAACTTCTAGGATAAAAAAAGCTGTCTGTAGGGTGGCGTAGTGAGTTTAATTGATTGGACTTGCAACATGACAACCTGGGTAAAATAAGCTACAAAAAATGCCAACTTTAACAAACATTAGCTAGATAGCTACCTTAGCTACCCAATTTGATTGGTACAGAATTTACTTTGTCTCACAAAATATATGAAGGAATCAGACTGCATTAGCAGAAAAACAGCAGAAGAATGTAAACAACAGACATTCTGTTGGAAATGAGAGCGTGCATGTGAAATAGTTACAGCAGTCCCAATTTCAAAATATCACAGAGAGTAGTCTGCCCCGTCCACCCCTCCCCAGACTCAAAGCATATTTGGGTGGCCAAATTCAGAAGACTGAATCTACACAAAGTTTAGACTAGTAGAAGAGGCGGAGAACGGAAACTATGACCGAGAGGAGAGAGGAGAAATAAAGCAATTCTAAACTCTCCTAAAAGCCCGTTCTAGCGTTATATTGACCGTATGTTATACGAAAGAGACCTAAAGCTTCACAATGTGCCCGACCGCGCGAGTTCTGCGCCCAAGACAGACCTAAGCAACGCCCAGGTCTCTGCTCCTGAGAGACAGCTACACCTTTCTAAGCTAACTAGCTCACTCAGGTACTCTGTGCCTTGTTATCCCAGCTGCACCAATATGGAGTCAAAATAATGCGGATGAGAAAATAAATCTCTCACGGAAAAAATCTCCACGAATTGCAAGAAACATCTAATATTGCAAACAAAGAAGAGAACATAAGTTACATTTTTTCACTTGTAATATTTTTTTAGAATGAATCTTTTGCAACGCCACTTTTTCTCTGGGTTTTGCCTATTGCGTTCCTTTTTTCTTTTTGCAATACTTTCCTACTTTGCGTTCCTCCGTTTTGTTTGCGAGTCTATTTTGACCCCTTTTTGACATGGGGGCGTGGCCAATATGGAAATGCGGGTTGTGGAGGATTGCGTCATCAGCTAAAGCCTCTGCTTCCATATGTAATGCTACAGGCCGACCAGTTCACCGGCCTCCCTGACGGACGCTAACCAGGCTGAACAACAGCTATTTAAAGTTCATAAGTTAATGCTAATAATGTATAATAATTATTTACACATACCTAATTACAGAATTATATAATATTGTTGTTTTCAGTTGTTAAATTAAGCATAATGCTGAATTAGGCTTCTTTTTCTCCAGCGTGCCTCCTACAGTTACACGTGGCCATCTGTAGATGGTGGATTTTAACAGTGAAAAGCCCCATTAAAACACAACGCTGCGCCAACTCTCTGAATAAAATTAAATTGTAAAATTTTATTTTTGTAAAATTAATCAGGGAGATGATTTGAAAAATATTTTTTTAATTTGGCAAAACAGTATAAAACTCTTTATACCTCATTCATATATTCCATATTTACATATGCTAGTTCAGAAGAGATATTTGCCCGTAGATGGCAGTAGGATGTGTGATTATCTTTTTAACAATTGTGACAGAGATAGGTAAATTGAGAGAGAAATTGTGGAGAGATAGGTAGACAGGCAATTCTGCTTGAAATCTGCTATTAGCAATTGTTTAATTGCTTGTTGTTACTAATTGTTAGCCTTTCTTATTAATTGTTCAAAAGATTTATAAATTACTGTTTAAATGCTCTTTTTTCATAATGAAATGTAAAGACACAACACATTGTTCATTTAGAGCCTTATGCATTGCCATTTGATCTTTGGTTCCCCACTTATTTTTTTCTGTCAAATTTTATGTCATAAGAAAAATAAAATCAATAAAAAAAAATAATTTGTAATTACAATTTTTATGTGTTATTTGTCCTACCTGCTATTTTGCCTAAAAAGAGGCCAAAGCATGCATCCCTAAAAATAATCAAAATACCTTTAGAATTTATTTTTTATCTAAACATAAAAAAGTGAAATCATGTGCTGGTGAGAATTTAGACACACAATTCATAAAATATCTGTAAAATAAAGAATAAGTAAAAAAAAAATACTTCAAATCTAAAAAGGGACATATTGGCCCCTAGATAATTATTGTTTTGTACATTATGTTAAACGATAAGTCTTTCAATAATTATGTCCGTAACAGGGTGGACATCCTAGGAGATGTTCAAATAAATGTTACAAATTATATGCCTGTGCTTGACTGAAATTAATTCTAAAACACTGAACATACCTTTTATAATAAAACATAAGAAAGTATAACAATATTTAATTTTCAAAAGGTTTTGAGGTCCAAGTGGCACCCAATCCCAGGAATGAGCTTTATATACTATATAGCCGATAATCGAACCCAGGTCGTCTTACTTGAGGCGACAGCGCTAACCACCTTAAGGTTTATACTTAATCCGGTTTATCTGCAGTGTGAAACCCCTTTTCTAAATGACTCGGATTTTCAGATCAATTACAGTAAACTCAGTCAGTATTTAAACAAACCAGAGGAAAATAGAATTGGTTTTGTGTCGAAATCCGACTCCCCTTGGTGTTCAGAACTTAGACTGAGAATTTATTATAACAGTAGATTAACCCTTATTTATAAACAGAAACAAAAGAAATCTGAGGATAAATTAATCATTAAATTAATATGAATATATTAATAAGTGCAGAGAAATGCAGCCCACGGAGTTGTTGACATTAAACTGCAGTGTGAAACCAAAACTAACCGGAAAAGAAAAGTTACACAGTGTAACAAAGACACGAACCTTGCTGCGGTGTGTGTTCCGGTGTTACATTCAGGAGTGAAAACGCCCCAGGATCGCTCCTAAATTCGAGTCTGTTTACACAGAGCTTCACTCTGCTGTCAAAATAAAAGTTCACCAACACTAAGAGGCCTGATGAGGCTAATTACCTATTAACTATGATAGTTAAAAAAAAAAACACACACACACACTTCCTGTCAAAAAACTGTTTTTAATAACAACTGATGAACATATTAATAACATTAATATTAATACATTTATTATTAGTAGTAAAAGTATAAGTCAAAGTTATAGTAGTAATAGTAGTAGAAATTGTAATAATAATAATAATAATATTAGTGATAAAAGTAATTGTAGAAATAGTAGTAATAGTGATAGTAATAGCGGTAATAGTAATAAGAGTAGTAGTAACGGTAGCTGTTCAATACAGTCAAGTCAAGAGGCTTTTAATGCCATTACATCTGAGTACAGGTACACAGTATAACGAAATTACGTTCCTCCGGAAAAGTGTAACGAAAGTGTAACACAGAACTATAACATTACAATAAATACAAGACCACTTTAACAGACAGGACAGTGCAATACAGCGAGGTAAAATAGGTGAACTGCTGAATCCGTGCCATTTCTCTGTCCTGTACACTGACCTAATTGCAAAAGTAAGGTATGTAATAAAAAAAAAAAAAATAAAAAAAAATATATATATATATATATATATATATATATATATATATATATATATATATATATATATAATTAGAACACTGACAAAATTGAAACTTTACAATAAAATATATTTATTTAAATCCTAGTAATATTATTAGTCCCCCTCCCAAAAATCCAGGAAACTAACAGCATTTTAAAAACATGAATCATGATTTTAATATTGTGGTGATTAATACAATAAATATTTAAGTAACTGATTCCACAAATAAAAATATATTCTAACACTGATTATTGTATTTATGTTTAATTACCCTGTGTGAAAAGCTTAATGGTTTACATATGCATGCACTGTTTGATGTATGTACTGGTAATTTTAATGTTTTATTTTTTGTTTTCAAACACAGTGCAGTCCAGAAGTATTGGAATAGTAAAGCCAATATTTCTGCTGTAAACTGATATTTGTGTTTAATATTAAAATATGAATATGAGACAAAAGAACAACATTTCAGCTTTTATTTTCAGATATATTTACATCTGAATCTGATACAAAGTTCAAAAGATCGCACCTTTGGTCAGAACCAACCCACTTTTCTTGTCAGAAAAAGTACTGGAACATGTACCGGTGTGTTTCTTGCCAAAGTGTGTCCCGATACATTCATTGTTCGAACAATAAATAGCACGGAATGTTTACATTCAGCAAGTTTTAGATATTTTTAATAGAATACATTTTGTGTTTTAACCCTATAGCAAAGAATCAGTTTCACTGCTATACATTTGCCTTTGTTTTAGATAGAATTAATGCAATATTACACAATATTATTAATTGCAAAATGTGTTATTAATAAACTTGTATAAATAACACTGCACAATAAGACAAAGTAGTGCAAAATAAAATAACTTTAAATATAATGACTTTAAAGTGCTACTTTAACATACTGTACATATTAAAGTAAGAAGCATATAAGGCATATTAACTGCAAACCAGACTGCCTAAAACTTTCAGTCCTAACCACTTTACACTAAACGATCAAGAAGACACAACCGTGACTCAACTGCTGCTCAACTCTAGCAAGATTAACATGATTTTATCCCGACTCTGGAAATTGTGTCTGCGACTGTGAAATCGCTTAAAATCGCTAGGTGTAAGGTCCGTATTAGCCAGTAGGGTTTGCATCCTAGTGCTGCAATAAAATCAACCGTGTTTAATATTTTCGTTAAGTCTTGAGACTTATTCAATTAGATTCATTGTCCCAATACTTTTGAAGGGCACTGTATATTGTATTAAAAATTTAGTAAGCGTAGGCTAAAACATGATTTGTACATCCCTAATACTAATTACACCACATACGACAATGATACCTATGATGTGGAAAATAGAAAGTAAACAACCATGTATTACTGATTTCAATCACCATATATCCCCTGAATAGAACGCTACAATCATAACCATGAGTCCATGTTTAACATCTAAGTTATTACATTTTACTTAAAAACTAATTTCAGCATTACAGATCCTTAATACATTACAGATACTTTTTTGCATTACAGATAACTTAAGTAAGACAATACAGTAAAATAGAGTAAAATCATAGACAGGTCAACCTATTCACAACCCACAAAGAATAAGAGAAAAGAACAGTGAAGGGTAGCGAGCACACATGGTGATCAAAGCAATAATGTAATTTATATTTAAAAAAAAACTTTATTTAAAGTACATGTATATAAAATTATTGAATATATTTACTTCTGTTTATCTATACAACATTAGCAGGTTTATAACATTTGAAGGCTATTTCATAATTAATATAAACATTTCCAACTGATCTCACTTCTTTTTATTTCTTGGTTCTTTACAACCTAGCACAAGCATCCTGATAATGGCCTTCAGCGCAACATCTCAAAACAATTTCAAAACAATCTCCACAGCCATGTGTTTTTGAGATTACATATTAAAGATCCATAACAGAGTTTAGGAGGGCTTTCTTCAATTGCTCCATCTCAGTCTACTTTAGAATCTGTTCTGGGAGTGTTATTGCTTATTTCTTGGTGCACTTGTGTTTCCTTAATGTAGCTAAACTCCTGTAACTCTTACCACAGTCTGAGCAGGGATACGGTTTCTCTCCTGTATGAACACGCATGTGTATGTTGAGAGCACCCATTCTATGAAAACCTTTCCCACAGTCTGAACAATAATACGGCTTCTCCCCTGTGTGCATGCGCTTGTGTGTCTTGAGAGTACTCAGTTGATTAAAGCTCTTCCCACAGTCTGAGCAGTGATGTGGTTTTTCTCCTGTGTGAACGCGCTGGTGGTTTTTGAGAATCTCCAGGTGATTAAAGCTCTTCGCACAGTCTGAGCAGTGATACGGTTTCTCTCCAGTGTGAATGCGCTGGTGTATTTTGAGAGTACCCAGTTGAATAAAACTCATTCCACACTCTGAGCAGTGATGTGGTTTCTCTCCTGTGTGAATGCGCTGGTGTCTTTTGAGATCATTACGCCTATTAAAACTCTTCCCACAGTCTGAGCAGTGATGTGGTTTTTCTCCTGTGTGAATGCGCCAATGTGTTTTGAAAACACTGTGATAACTAAAACTCATCCCACAGTCTGGGCAGTGATACAGTTTCTCTTCTGTGTGAATATGCTGGTGTTTTATTAAAGAACTATGATAACTAAAACTCTTACCACAGTCTGAGCAGTGATACGGTTTCTCTCCTGTGTGAATGCGCTGGTGTATTATGACAGCACTGCGACAAATAAAACTCTTACCACAGTCTGGGCAGTGATGTGGTTTCTCTCCTTTGTGAATGCGCTCGTGTCTTTTGAGATTAGTTGATCGTTTAAAACTCTTCCCACAGTCTGAGCAGTGATACAGTTTCCCTTCTGTGTGAATGCTCCGGTGTTTTATTAAAGAACTAGGATAACTAAAACTCTTACCACAGTCTGAGCAGTGATACGGTTTCTCTCCTGTGTGAACACGCTGGTGTATTTTGACAGCACTGCGACAAATAAAACTCTTACCACAGTCTGCACAGTGATGTGGTTTCTCTCCTGTGTGAATGCGCTCGTGTCTTTTGAGATTACTTGATCGATTAAAACTCTTCCCACAATCTAAACAGTGGTAAGTATTCTCCTTGCCTGGATTCGGCATCATTGGTCTGTGATGTACCAATTAATGTTTGTATGAAATGGAAATTCTTTTGGATGCCTTGTGTTCCACCTAGTAGAAGTTCTACTTTAATTGTAAAATCTTCTGATTGGATGTTTGTGGAGATAAACTTCAGCCAGGTAGGAAAGTTGACAACAGGAGCAAAGACTTGGAACAAGATGGCAATTAATTCTGGAAAAGACAAAGAAAAATAAACTTGAAATGCAACAAATACAGGTAGTTTAACTCCACAGAGAAGCCTAAATAAATCACGTTATACCAGAGAGATTCTCCACCAAGAAAATAACTTAAATAACCAATAAGAAAGACCACGATTGTTCTTTTTAAACCAGAAAAAAACTGGAGCTCCCCCAAAATCTGTAGAGTGCACCCTATGTTGACTGCATTACTTGACTGCTGGGGATTGAAGGCTGTTTAAAACACATAATTATAGAACTTGTAAATTAAAGCTAGGTTATCTAGTTATTTCGAATTTATAAATTTAAGCTAGTTTAGCTAGTTATAACTTATAATACACAACACTAAGCAAAAGGCCAAGCTCAAGCCCATTAATTCCCGCAATTGTCCCAAGGTAACGCTCCTTTGTTTAGCTTATCGCGGTAAGGAATCTTGCTCTTCGCACGTTCCATTTGTTTTGGATGTGTCCTAAAACATGGCGGGCGCTACCCAGCATGTAACGCACAATTACGTCGTTACCCACACTCTATAGAGAAAAGCAGCCCACGGAGCTGATGACAACAATAATTACACAGTGTAACAAAGACACGAACCTTGCTGCGGTGTGTGTTCCGGACTTTCGCCCCAGAATCGCTACTAAATTCGGGTCTGTTTACACAGAGCTCCACTCTCTCTCCCCCGTTGGCGTATCGCAGCCACGAGGCGAAGCGGGAATTCGCGACTGAGAAACTCTAAACTAGTGTCCTAAAACAAGAGAGATGCTGAATGAAGCTGCTGATGCTGTTTACAAGCTGCACTTCTGATGTAGATGTAGTTTCTGTGTTTGTAGGAGTAAATGTAGAACAGCGTGTGGAAGAGTGGAACTTCTGCATACCTTCTACAGTTCAGCTGATCCTGATCCTTCAAGGGGAACGAAGACACCAAAAGTGAAGATCCGCCGCTGTGGAGCTCCGGAAATCCGGTCCTGCTCCATCTGGAAACTAGCTGTCAAAATAAAAGTTTATCAAAACTATGAGGCCTGATGAGGCTATTACCTATTAACTGTGGCAGTTTCACAACAAAACACACTTTCTGTCCAAAAACTGATTTTTAATATCAGCTGAGGCAAAAAAAAAAAAAAAAATTGGCGTAGGAACCGGGGGGAATCTCTGTGAGATTTAGCAGCGGGACCGGGCTGCAGCTGATTTTAAGATATGGATATACGGCGATTTTATTTTCTAAAAGAAAGGTAATGGTACCTAATCATGTAAACTGTGATGATATGTTTCTGATAGCTGGTTAAAAATACACGTCTCTGAATCAGCACACAGTTTAAACCCACTGTGATTATTAAGATGTGTTAGTCAGTTAGCCTAACATTGGAATTACCTAGATTTGGAGTCAAGGTTAAAGAAAAAAAAAAACTATATATGTAATGTTCAACTTGCCCTGTACCTGATCAGCTAATCACTGTTTCATTTTCAATGTTTATTAATTTAGGATTGCAGTTATAATTAACGAAAATTAATTTAGCTAACTAGTTAGCTAGAAGCTGGATGTAGGAGATAGACAGAATTTAGTACAACACTGGGTAAGATTGGTAGTTTAAAGCAGTTTCTTAACCCTGGTCACTGCCCTAAAACTGTGTTTTTCATCAGATCCAACTGATCAGCTAATAAACACTCATTTATTGAGTTTACCTGTTAAACTCTCTTAGCCCCCTATGGATCCTAAATTAATTATTATGTATATCCAGCAGTTTTTTGACAAATCATACCACCACTTACTTTATTAAATGCCTTTAAACAGAGAAAGCTGTAGAATATGCAGAACAGTGGGAGTATGCAGTAGAATATGTAAGAACAGGGTTAAGAAACACTGATCTAACCTGACTTCTGTTCATATGTAGTTAACAGTAAGACCACATGTCCTGACGTTTATAATAACTTCTGCCAAAAATCTCTATGAAACATAGTTACATTCTCAAAGTAAAGGACCCAAAGTTTTTTTTTTAAAAAGAGTGGAGAAAATGTAAATATACAACAGAATTGACATACAATACATAATATTAATAATAATAATAATAATAATAATAATAATAATAGTAACAATAACCACATTTTTGTTATATTATTTTAAATATTAGGTGATAACTGATTAGTTTTTGTGCTATGTATATAATTCAGACATTGCATGCATAATTTTTTTCTAACACCAGTAAATGTAATGTGGAGTAACATGTTTAGGTTGTAAAGTAACCTACTTGGATGTGACTAATAATAAACAGAAATACAGATTTTTTTTTTTTTGTGATTAAAAGTAATTTCACAAATGTTGTTCTAAGTCACTATAGGGTGGGCTTTGGTTCATATTAGCATATTATTTGATTCATATTACAAGGGCTCCTACGCACTTGTAGAGTGGTATGGGTGTTTGGTAGTGCTTTCCTATATTGAGTTTTACTCTAACTGGTTTCTCAGCCATGGAAAAACAGACACATGCTGCATAATAAAAGTAATAACAGTAGTAATAATACTAGTAATAGAAATAGTCATAACTGTAGCAGTAGTAGTGTAGTAGTCGTAATAGTAATAATAGTATGACCATTCCACCAAATGGGTGCCATTTGCTTGTAGTAACTCTTTCAAAAAATTTTCAACTCTGAATCTAATAACAGATATATTTAAAAATATTCTAAACATATACTCGTCAATCTCAGGCAGCTTTACTTATTTTTTATGAGGTTTCTAACCCGAAGAACATTAAATCACCAAAACTCATGTGACATTTTAAAAGCATGTTTAAAAGCAAGTCCACTTATTTCTTTGGTTTTCTCTCAAGAAAGTGTTTATTTAAAAAAATGATTGACTGCATGTTCAAATAATTGATATTTATGAAAAAAATATACATATATGCATGCACATTGTATTTTCTAAAGGATGCTAAAGTCATTTTTATCTTTTCAAGAAGACTCAAACCTGAAATTGATCAAACTTATTATAATGCAATTTATATAAAAAAAATGATAAATGATGAACTAAAAGAATGGGAAAAAATGGTTCACATTAACTAATATTCACATTACTAAATCAGTAAACCAGAGGATGCACTCCTTTTTACTGACACTCAGTCCTGTTACTCTGTGTGTAATGTGTAAAAGGAATTAATGTAACAAGAGTTTTTAGCATAGAATTACCAAAAACATGAAAAATAGTGTCTGAACAGCACACTATGCAGCTGGATCCTAAACTTCCTGACAGACCGACAGCAGGTGGTTAGGCCTACAGAGAGGAAGTTAACATTCTGCAGGCTAACATGGGATCGGGACATCTCTAATACTAATTATAAAAGATGTGACAGTAACACGCCATGATTTGTGGAAAATAGAAAGTAAACAACCGTGTATTACTCATTTCATTCCCCATATCTCCTAAATAAAGCACAGTTACTACACACAGACTGGAGCACAATGATAATGTTGGGAAATGTACCACAAAATGACCAAGCTTAAAAGAAGGATAACTATCTTTAGCAAATGATTGTTAAATTATGAAAAAGTGGAAATATAACCATGAATCCAAATTTAAAAGTTTTAGTTTATTTAAAAAAAAACTTGTTTCAGCATTACAGATACTTGAAAAATGCAAGCATGAAAATACAGTAAAACAAAGTAAAATCATAGACAGATCAACACATTTACAACCCAGAGAAAGTGAGAGAAAAGCGTAGTGAGGGTTTGAGAGTACCCATGGAAATCAAAGATATCATGTAACTGATCAAATAAATATTTGCTTATGATTAGCTATTTTACATTAAGAGTTCCTACATCATTGGAAGTCCATTCTCAACAGAGGTTACGAGCACAAGTCAGTTTGATGTCCCATAGTTTATATAAATCCTTCCAAATGAGCTCAATTCTTTTTCCATACTCGGTTCTTCCCAACCTAGCACAAGCGTTCTGATAACAATCCAGAGAGTTTCGGTGGACTTTCTTCAACTGCCCCTCTTCAGTCTACTTTAGAATATGCTCTGAAAGGGTTATTGCTAATTTTTTAGTGCACTTGTGTTTCCTTAATGTAACTAAACACCTGTAGCTCTCCCCACAGTCAGTGCAGTGATATGGTGTCTCCCCTGTGTGAAGGCGCACATGTATGTTGAGAGCACTCATTCTAGTAAAACTCTTCCCACAGTCTGAGCAGTGATACGGCTTCTCTCCTGTGTGAATGCGCCTGTGCATGTTGAGAGTACTCACTTGATTAAAGCTCTTCCCACAGTCTGAGCACTGATATGGTTTCTCTCCTGTGTGAACACGCTGGTGGGTTTTGAGAGTATCCAGTCGTTTAAAGCTCGCCCCACAGTCTGAGCACTGATATGGTTTCTCTCCTGTGTGAATGCGCTGGTGTTTTTTGAGATCACTCTGTCCATCAAAGCTTTTCCCACAGTCTGAGCAGTGATGTGGTTTCTCTCCTGTGTGAATGCGTTGGTGTATTTTAAGAGAACCCAGTTGAATAAAACTCATTCCACAGTCTGTGCAGTGATGTGGTTTCTCTCCTGTGTGAATGCGCAGGTGTCTTGTGAGATCACTACGCTTATTAAAACTCCTCCCACACTCTGTGCAGTGATACGGTTTTTCTCCTGTGTGAATGCGCTGGTGTGTTTTAAAAGCACTGCGATTACTAAAATGTTTCCCACAGTCAGAGCAGTGATACGGTTTCTCTCCTGTGTGACTGAGCTTGTGTATTTTGAGAGTATCCAGTCGATTAAAACTCCTCCCACAGTCTGAGCAGTGATACGGTTTCTCTCCTGTGTGAATGCGCTGGTGATTTCGGAGAGTACTCTGTACTTTAAAACTCTTTCCACAGTCTGTGCAGTGATACGGCTTCTCTCCTGTGTGAATGCGCTGGTGTGTTATGAAAGCACTGTGATAACTAAAACGCTTCCCACAGTCTGAGCACTGATACTGTTTCTCTCCTGTGTAAATGAAGTGGTGTCTTTTGAGATCACACTTCACACAATCTAAACAGTGGTGAGTTTTCTCTTTGCCTGGACTTGGCATCATTGTTCTGTGTGATGTACCAAATGGATTTTGTACGTACTGGAGATTCTTTTTTGTGTGCCTTGTGCTTCACCTACTAGAAGCTGAACATCAATTTATTGTGTAATTTTCTGACTGGATGTTTGCAGAAATAAACTTCAGCCAAGTGGAAAATTCGACCAGAAGTAGACAAACATTTGGAACAAGACAGCATTAATTCTGGAAGAGACAAAGAAAAAAAACGTTAAATGCTTGAAAACAAAAAAAGGTAATTTAACTCCACAGAAAAAGCCAATTTACCAATATTAAAAAAAACTTCTAAATAAATCATATTATATCAGAGATATTTCTTCATATGTACTCACCAAGTCACATTTGACAGGGAATCAATTACTAATTATTTTTCAGTTTGTCAGTTTGGTCCAAACCAAAGTAGCAGGGGTGAAAGGTGCTGTGGTCCTCCATATCGCCCACCACAAATAAATATATACTGTATATGTTAAATAGTTTTAAAAATGTTTAGACACTGCAATTTTTAAACTCCTTATTTTTTCCCCATAGTTAAGTGAATCATCTGAAGGATTTTTTGTAACGCAAGTGGGTTCTCCTGGGTAAGGGAAAATCTTACCTGAAGGTTTAAACTTAAGGGGAAAAAACGTAAGGTGTTTTAGGCAAACGGGCACAGAGTTCAGTCAGAACAAAAGTGTCGGTCCGAATCTACTGAACCATGATTCGGTTCATCTACAGTGTGAAAACCCTTTCCTAGATGGTTAAGATTTTCAGATCAATTACAGGAAGCTGAGTCAATATTTAAACAAACCAGAGGAAAATAGAATTGGTTTTGTGTTGAAATCCGACTCCCCTTGGTGTGCAGAACTTGGACTGAGTAGATTAACCCTTATTTATAAGAATAAATAAAAGTAATATAAGGAAAAATGAATAAGTATATGAATATAAATATCTGAATAAGTAAAGAGAGATGCAGCTCACGAACTGATGACAACACTAAACTGCAGTGTGAAACCAAAACTAACAAACAAAAAAATTACACAGTGTAAGACTCGAACCTTGCTGCGGTGTGTGTTCCGGACTTCCAGGAGTGAAAACGCCCCAGAATCGCTCCTAAATTCGGGTCTGAGAAAAGCACGAGGCTGAAGTTGGTTTGATATTCGCAGCTCCAGATTCGTTTGGCTCGATATTCGCAGCCTCGTATTCCCCGGCTGAAGTTGGTTTGATATTCGCAGCTGCCGCTTCACTGAACCACCGTGAACTAAAGGGAGCGTTCACAAACACCCGCTGTTTATATTAAACACCTCACAGATCAACACTGAAGGAGATAGAATGAAGAAAAGCAGTACATCTGTTTATTAACAATGTAAATATACAATATATTATTAAATATAATTTTGTATATTGTAAAATATTTATTTTAATTACTGAATTTATAATTATATATTACGATAAATAATTAAATATATATTTAATAAAATTATATTTAAAAAGCCATTGCGCTCAAAAATATGAGGCAGATGTTCAAGTGTGATTTTGAAGAACTTTTTCATGTTGGGCCAGACCAAATAGACATGATCTGAAGAGTACTAGTCTTCTACTTTAAGAAAAACCTGGAATTAGCCTGGCCCAAGCTGATTTTATACTTTAAAATGAACTGGCAACATGGCCTACCGATCCATAATGCACAATTTTTTTTTATGTAAAGCTGATGTTCTAGTGTGATTTTGAAGGACTTTTGAATCTTGGGCCAGACCAAATACACATGATCTAAAGAGTACTAGTCTTCTAATTTAAGGAAAACCTGGAAATAGCTTGGCCCAAGCTGATTTTATACTTTAAAATGAACTGGCAACATGGCCTACCGATCCATAATGCACAATTTTTTTTTATGTAAAGCTGATGTTCTAGTGTGATTTTGAAGGACTTTTTAATCTTGGGCCAGACCAAATACACATGATCTAAAGAGTACTAGTCTTCTAATTTAAGGAAAACCTGGAAATAGCTTGGCCCAAGCTGATTTTATACTTTAAAATGAACTGGCAACATGGAATACCGATCCATAATGCACAATTTTTTTTATGTAAAGCTGATGTTCCAGTGTGATTTTGAAGGACTTTTTCATATTGGGCCAGACCAAATACACATGATCTAAAGAGTACTAGTCTTCTACTTTAGGGAAAGCCTGGAATTAGCCTGGCCCAAGCTGATTTTATACTTTAAAATTAACTGGCAACATGGCCTACCGATCCATAAGGCAGAAAAAAGTTTAATTTAAAGCTGATGTTCTAGTGTGATTTTGAAGGACTTTTTCATATTGGGCCAGACCAAATACACATGATCTAAAGAGTACTAGTCTTCTACTTTAGGGAAAGCCTGGAATTAGCCTGGCCCAAGCTGATTTTATACTTTAAAATGAACTGGCAACATGGAATAACGATCCATAATGCACAAAGAAATTGAATATAAAGCTGATGTTCTAGTGTGATTTTGAAGGACTTTTTAATCTTGGGCCAGAACAAATACACATGATCTGAACAGAACTAGTCTTCTACTTTAAGGAAAACCTGGAATTAGCCTGGCCCGAGCTGATTTTATACTTTAAAATGAACTGGCAACATAGCATACCGATCCATAATGCACAATTTTTTTTTATGTAAAGCTGATGTTCCAGTGTGATTTTGAAGGACTTTTTAATCTTGGGCCAGACCAAATACACATGATCTAAAGAGTACTAGTCTTCTACTTTAGGGAAAGCCTGGAATTAGCCTGGCCCAAGCTGATTTTATACTTTAAAATGAACTGGCAACATAGCATACCAATCCATAATGCACAATTTTTTTTTATGTAAAGCTGATGTTCTAGTGTGATTTTGAAGGACTTTTTAATCTCGGGCCAGACCAAATACACATGATCTAAAGAGTACTAGTCTTCTACTTTAGGGAAAGCCTGGAATTAGCCTGGCCCAAGCTGATTTTATACTTTAAAATTAACTGGCAACATGGAATAACGATCCATAATGCACAAAGAAATTGAATATAAAGCTGATGTTCTAGTGTGATTTTGAAGGACTTTTTAATCTTGGGCCAGAACAAATACACATGATCTGAAGAGAACTAGTCTTCTACTTTAAGGAAAACCTGGAATTAGCCTGGCCCGAGCTGATTTTATACTTTAAAATGAACTGGCAACATAGCATACCGATCCATAATGCACAATTTTTTTTATGTAAAGCTGATGTTCCAGTGTGATTTTGAAGGACTTTTTCATATTGGGCCAGACCAAATACACACGATCTAAAGAGTACTAGTCTTCTACTTTAGGGAAAGCCTGGAATTAGCCTGGCCCAAGCTGATTTTATACTTTAAAATGAACTGGCAACATGGAATACCGATCCATAATGCACAAAGAAATTGAATATAAAGCTGATGTTCTAGTGTGATTTTGAAGGACTTTTTCATATTGGGCCAGACCAAATACACATGATCTAAAGAGTACTAGTCTTCTACTTTAGGGAAAGTCTGGAATTAGCCTGGCCCAAGCTGATTTTATACTTTAAAATGAACTGGCAACATGGAATAACGATCCATAATGCACAAAGAAATTGAATATAAAGCTGATGTTCTAGTGTGATTTTGAAGGACTTTTTAATCTTGGGCCAGAACAAATACACATGATCTAAAGAGTACTAGTCTTCTACTTTAAGGAAAACCTGGAATTAGCCTGGCCCGAGCTGATTTTATACTTTAAAATGAACTGGCAACATAGCATACCGATCCATAATGCACAATTTTTTTTATGTAAAGCTGATGTTCCAGTGTGATTTTGAAGGACTTTTTCATATTGGGCCAGACCAAATACACATGATCTAAAGAGTACTAGTCTTCTACTTTAGGGAAAGCCTGGAATTAGCCTGGCCCAAGCTGATTTTATACTTTAAAATTAACTGGCAACATGGCCTACCGATCCATAATGCACAAAAAAATTGAATATAAAGCTGATGTTCTAGTGTGATTTTGAAGGACTTTTTAATCTTGGGCCAGAACAAATACACATGATCTAAAGAGTACTAGTCTTCTACTTTAAGAAAACCTGGAAATAGCTTGGCCCAAGCTGATTTTATACTTTAAAATTAACTGGCAACATGGAATACCGATCCATAATGCACAATTTTTTTTTATGTATAGCAGATGTTCAAGTGTGATTTTGAAGAACTTTTTCATGTTGGGCCAGACCAAATACACATGATCTGAAGAGTACTAGCCTTCTACTTTAAGGAAATTTTGGGATTTGCCTGGCCCGAGCTGATTTTAGACTGCACAATTAATTGGCAACATGGCAGCACAAAAAAAAATATTATTTAAATCTGATATTCCAGTATGATTTTGGACTTTTTTTTCAGACCAAATACACATCAGATGAAGAGTTCTGGTATTCTCAAAATCAATGCTTTATATTCATTATTTCTGTGCAAAATGGCTTTCATGTCATGTTGCCAATTCATTTTAAAGGATAAAATCAGCTCGGGCCAGGCTAATTCCAGGTTTTCCTTAAAGTAGAAGACTAGTTCTCTTCAGATCATGTGTATTTGTTCTGGCCCAAGATTTAAAAAATCTTCAAACTTGTACTGGAACAGTGGCTTTTTTGTGCAAAATGGCTCGTTATACCATGTTGCCAGTTCATTGTAAAGTATAAAATCAGCTTGGGCCAGGCTATTTCCAGGCTTTCCTTAAAGTAGAAGACTAGTACTCTTTAGATCATGTGTATTTGGTCTGGCCCAAGATGAAAAAGTCCTTCAAAATCACACTAGAACATCAGCTTTACATAAAAAAATGTGCATTATGGGTCGTTATGCCATGTTGCCAGTTCATTTTAAAGGATAAAATCAGCTCGGGCCAGGCTAATTCCAGGTTTTCCTTAAAGAAGAGGACTAGTACTCTTCAGATCATGTGTATTTGTTCTGGCCCAAGATTAAAAAATTCTTCAAACTTGTACTGGAACAGTGGCTTTTTTGTGCAAAATGGCTCGTTATACCATGTTGCCAGTTCATTTTAAAGTATAAAATCAGCTTGGGCCAGGCTATTTCCAGGTTCTCCTTAAAGTAGAAGACTAGTACTCTTCAGATCATGTGTATTTGTTCCGGTCCAAGATTAAAAAGTCCTTCAAAATCACACTGGAACATCAGCTTTACATAAAAAAAATTGTGCTTTATGGATTGGTATGCCATGTTGCCAGTTCATTTTAAAGTATAAATTCAGCTTGGGCCAGGCTAATTCCAGGTTTTCCTTAAAGTAGAAGACTAGTTCTCTTCAGATCATGTGTATTTGTTCTAGTCCAAGATTAAAAAGTCCTTCAAAATCACACTAGAACATCAGCTTTATATTCAATTTCTTTGTGCATTATGGATCGTTATTCCATGTTGCCAGTTCATTTTAAAGTATAAAATCAGCTCGGGCCAGGCTAATTCCAGGTTTTCCTTAAAGAAGAGGACTAGTACTCTTCAGATCATGTGTATTTGTTCTGGCCCAAGATGAAAAAGTCCTTCAAAATCACACTGGAACATCAGCTTTACATAAAAAAATTGTGCTTTATGGATCGGTAGGCCATGTTGCCAGTTCATTTTAAAGTATAAAATCAGCTTGGGCCAGGCTATTTCCAGGTTTTCCTTAAAGTAGAAGACTAGTACTCTTTAGATCATGTGTATTTGGTCTGGCCCAAGATTAAAAAGTCCTTCAAAATCACACTAGAACATCAGCTTTATATTCAATTTTTTGTGCATTATGGATCGGTATTCCATGTTGCCAGTTCATTTTAAAGTATAAAATCAGCTTGGGCCAGGCTATTTCCAGGTTTTCCTTAAAGTAGAAGACTAGTACTCTTTAGATCATGTGTATTTGGTCTGGCCCAAGATTAAAAAGTCCTTCAAAATCACACTAGAACATCAGCTTTATATTCAATTTTTTTGTGCATTATGGATCGGTAGGCCATGTTGCCAGTTAATTTTAAAGTATAAAATCAGCTTGGGCCAGGCTATTTCCAGGCTTTCCCTAAAGTAGAAGACTAGTACTCTTTAGATCATGTGTATTTGGTCTGGCACAATATGAAAAAGTCCTTCAAAATCACACTGAAACATCAGCTTTACATAAAACAATTGTGCATTATGGATCGGTATTCCATGTTGCCAGTTCATTTTAAAGTATAAAATCAGCTTGGGCCAGGCTATTTCCAGGTTTTCCTTAAAGTAGAAGACTAGTTCTCTTCAGATCATGAGTATTTGTTCTGGCCCAAGATTAAAAAGTCCTTCAAAATCACACTAGAACATCAGCTTTATATTCAATTTCTTTGTGCATTATGGATCGTTATTCCATGTTGCCAGTTCATTTTAAAGTATAAAATCAGCTTGGGCCAGGCTATTTCCAGGTTTTCCTTAAAGTAGAAGACTAGTTCTCTTCAGATCATGTGTATTTGTTCCGGCCCAAGATTAAAAAGTCCTTCAAAATCACACTAGAACATCAGCTTTATATTATTTTTTTTGTGCATTATGGATCGTTATTCCATGTTGCCAGTTAATTTTAAAGTATAAAAACAGCTCGGGCCAGGCTAATTCCAGGTTTTCCTTAAAGAAGAGGACTAGTACTCTTCAGATCATGTGTATTTGTTCTGGCCCAAGATGAAAAAGTCCTTCAAAATCACACTGGAACATCAGCTTTACATAAAAAAATTGTGCTTTATGGATCGGTATTCCATGTTGCCAGTTAATTTTAAAGTATAAAATCAGCTCGGGCCAGGCTAAATCCAGGTTTTTCTTAAAGTAGAAGACTAGTACTCTTCAGTTCATGTGTATTTGGTCTGGCCCAAGATTAAAAAGTCCTTGAAAATCACACTAGAACATCAGCTTTAAATTAAACTTTTTTCTGCCTTATGGATCGGTATGCCATGTTGCCAGTTAATTTTAAAGTATAAAATCAGCTTAGGCCAGGCTAATTCCAGGCTTTCCCTAAAGTAGAAGACTAGTACTCTTTAGATCATGTCTATTTGGTCTGGCCCAAGATGAAAAAGTCCTTCAAAATCACACTAGAACATCAGCTTTACATAAAAACAATTGTGCATTATGGATCGGTATTCCATGTTGCCAGTTAATTTTAAAGTATAAAATCAGCTTGGGCCAGGCTATTTCCAGGTTTTCCTTAAAGTAGAAAACTAGTACTCTTTACATCATGTGTATTTGGTCTGGCCCAAGATTAAAAAGTCCTTCAAAATCACACTAGAACATCAGCTTTATATTCAATTTTTTGTGCATTATGGATCGGTATTCCATGTTGCCAGTTCATTTTAAAGTATAAAATCAGCTTGGGCCAGGCTATTTCCAGGCTTTCCCTAAAGTAGAAGACTAGTACTCTTTAGATCATGTGTATTTGGTCTGGCCCAAGATGAAAAAGTCCTTCAAAATCACACTAGAACATCAGCTTTACATAAAAACAATTGTGCATTATGGATCGGTATGCTATGTTGCCAGTTAATTTTAAAGTATAAAATCAGCTCGGGCCAGGCTAATTCCAGGTTTTCCTTAAAGAAGAAGACTAGTTCTCTTCAGATCATGAGTATTTGTTCTGGCCCAAGATTAAAAAGTCCTTCAAAATCACACTAGAACATCAGCTTTATATTCAATTTCTTTGTGCATTATGGATCGTTATTCCATGTTGCCAGTTCATTTTAAAGTATAAAATCAGCTTGGGCCAGGCTATTTCCAGGTTTTCCTTAAAGTAGAAGACTAGTTCTCTTCAGATCATGTGTATTTGTTCCGGCCCAAGATTAAAAAGTCCTTCAAAATCACACTAGAACATCAGCTTTATATTAAATTTTTTTGTGCATTATGGATCGGTAGGCCATGTTGCCAGTTAATTTTAAAGTATAAAATCAGCTCGGGCCAGGCTAATTCCAGGTTTTCCTTAAAGAAGAGGACTAGTACTCTTCAGATCATGTGTATTTGTTCTGGCCCAAGATGAAAAAGTCCTTCAAAATCACACTGGAACATCAGCTTTACATAAAAAAATTGTGCTTTATGGATCGGTATTCCATGTTGCCAGTTAATTTTAAAGTATAAAATCAGCTTGGGCCAGGCTATTTCCAGGTTTTCCTTAAAGTAGAAGACTAGTACTCTTTAGATCATGTGTATTTGGTCTGGCCCAAGATTAAAAAGTCCTTCAAAATCACACTAGAACATCAGCTTTATATTCAATTTTTTGTGCATTATGGATCGGTATTCCATGTTGCCAGTTCATTTTAAAGTATAAAATCAGCTTGGGCCAGGCTATTTCCAGGTTTTCCTTAAAGTAGAAGACTAGTACTCTTTAGATCATGTGTATTTGTTCTGGCCCAATATGAAAAAGTCCTTCAAAATCACACTGGAACATCAGCTTTACATAAAACAATTGTGCATTATGGATCGGTATTCCATGTTGCCAGTTCATTTTAAAGTATAAAATCAGCTTGGGCCAGGCTAATTCCAGGTTTTTCTTAAAGTAGAAGACTAGTACTCTTAAGATCATGTGTATTTGGTCTGGCCCAAGATTAAAAAGTCCTTCAAAATCACACTAGAACATCAGCTTTATATTAAATTTTTTTGTGCATTATGGATCGGTAGGCCATGTTGCCAGTTAATTTTAAAGTATAAAATCAGCTCGGGCCAGGCTAATTCCAGGTTTTCCTTAAAGAAGAGGACTAGTACTCTTCAGATCATGTGTATTTGTTCTGGCCCAAGATTAAAAAGTCCTTCAAAATCACACTAGAACATCAGCTTTATATTCAATTTTTTTGTGCATTATGGATCGGTAGGCCATGTTGCCAGTTAATTTTAAAGTATAAAATCAGCTCGGGCCAGGCTAATTCCAGGTTTTCCTTAAAGAAGAGGACTAGTACTCTTCAGATCATGTGTATTTGTTCTGGCCCAAGATTAAAAAGTCCTTCAAAATCACACTAGAACATCAGCTTTATATTCAATTTTTTTGTGCATTATGGATCGGTAGGCCATGTTGCCAGTTAATTTTAAAGTATAAAATCAGCTCGGGCCAGGCTAATTCCAGGTTTTCCTTAAAGAAGAGGACTAGTACTCTTCAGATCATGTGTATTTGTTCTGGCCCAAGATTAAAAAGTCCTTCAAAATCACACTAGAACATCAGCTTTACATAAAAAAAATTGTGCATTATGGATCGGTAGGCCATGTTGCCAGTTCATTTTAAAGTATAAAATCAGCTTGGGCCAAGCTATTTCCAGGTTTTCCTTAAATTAGAAGACTAGTACTCTTTAGATCATGTGTATTTGGTCTGGCCCAAGATTAAAAAGTCCTTCAAAATCACACTAGAACATCAGCTTTACATAAAAAAAAATTGTGCATTATGGATCGGTAGGCCATGTTGCCAGTTCATTTTAAAGTATAAAATCAGCTTGGGCCAGGCTAATTCCAGGTTTTTCTTAAAGTAGAAGACTAGTACTCTTCAGATCATGTCTATTTGGTCTGGCCCAACATGAAAAAGTTCTTCAAAATCACACTTGAACATCTGCCTCATATTTTTTGAGCGCAATGGCTTTTTAAATATAATTTTATTAAATATATATTTAATTATTTATCGTAATATATAATTATAAATTCAGTAATTAAAATAAATATTTTACAATATACAAAATTATATTTAATAATATATTGTATATTTACATTGTTAATAAACAGATGTACTGCTTTTCTTCATTCTATCTCCTTCAGTGTTGATCTGTGAGGTGTTTAATATAAACAGCGGGTGTTTGTGAACGCTCCCTTTAGTTCACGGTGGTTCAGTGAAGCGGCAGCTGCGAATATCAAACCAACTTCAGCCGGGGAATACGAGGCTGCGAATATCGAGCCAAACGAATCTGGAGCTGCGAATATCAAACCAACTTCAGCCTCGTGAGAAAAGCTGCTGTGGAACTCCGGAAAACCGGACCTGATCCATTTGGAAACTATCTGTCAAAATAAAAGTTCACCAATCACTATGAGGCCTGATGAGGATAATTACCTTATAACTTGAAAATTTCACAACAAAACACATTTCTTGTCCAAAAATGATTTTTAAAACCAGCTGATGAAAACTATTAAAAACAATTTTAACAATTTCAGTAAAAATAATAATAATAATTGTATAAGTAATAGTGGTAGTAATAACAATAGTATAATTAGTATTAATAGTAGTAGTAGTAGTAGTAGTGATAGTAGTAGTAATAATAGTAGCAGTAGTAGTAATATTAATGGTAATAATGGTTATTTTGTTTTTGCTTTATCATTTTTACATTTTTCAGATTAACAAACACATTTTAGTATCAGGCTAATATAACATGAGTATATATTAAAAAGGCTGTTTTAAATGATAATTTTATTAAATAAGGGAAAAATATATTCAAAACAACCTGGCCATATGTGATAAAGTATTTGCCCCCTAAATCAAATTACTTTGTTGTGATACTTTTATAGCCAGGCAGAACTCGGATCCATAAAAACAGCTTTATTGTAACAAGGGGCAGTGCAAAGAGTAGTCAAAGCAAGCAGTGTCTATATCGATGAACAGGAGCCAACAGGGAATGACACACCAAAAATGAGAGACAGCCCAGATTCTAAACACAGGCAAACAGCAATGAAGGGCTGGCAGAAAGGCAGAAGCCTAGTAGTTCTGTCAGTTACAAACACTGTTAAGTATATTTAAACAATGTTTATTGTTTTAAAAAGGCCTGTCACAATAATTACATTATTGACTTATTATACAATACAGGGAAACACCCTAAATAATTCAACTTATCAAGTATATTAATGTGAATCAAAATGCTATATTTATTCTATTGGATTTTATTAATATTAGATTTAGGCCTGCTTGTCATGATAATTACATAAATGACAAATCGTACAACATATGGAGAAATGTTTGCTGAACTAAGCCAAAATATCAGGTTTGTTTAAAAATAGCTATTTTATTTTATTTAATATTACTTCTGTTAGTATGTTTTAAAAAATGTAGTATTTAAATTTTTTTCTGGTACACACCATCTGAATTTCTCTTTTTCGCATTATACTCCCACTGCAACTTCTCACTGCCTGCTTCGCCTTTGTGAAGATCTGATTGGCAGAGAAGAGCGTTTGGTGATCTTACAACACACGTGATTAGTCTGTGATACCGTAGACAAGATACGTTCCACCGCTTTAAATAAACACTGTCAGAATTAAATCCTTCTCAGTAGTTTGTCGGTTTGGGTCCGCCTATTAGTGACCTCTGCACTACACCAACCAAACATCCATCTGGACCATCCAGGGTTGCACAGCATATGTGCCGAGTAACCCTAGTAGGTTTATGCACAACTTTAAAAGGATCCTACGCCTTGAGGTTCGCAAGACTTCAGAGGCAGCAAATACCTGTTTGCTACTTATTAATGGCATTTTAGCAGCTGCTCTCTTAAGCCGATGCATTTGTCTGGCAAAAAACTCCCTCATTTTGTCCTTATCTGAACAAACCCATCTGTGCTCCGAATTAAGAGCCTTAAAACATAATGCTATCCATTAGTTGAACTGAAAATTAATATTTATGGTACTCAAATTTAATGAAACAGTGCAGTCTCCCTACTATTAATACAGGGAACTACCAGAATTTAAAAATGATGAATCATGATTTCACTTTTGTGGCCTTAAATAAATACAATAAACATTTAATTGAATTACACCACCAAAACACTATAACTTTGCCAATTCAACACTAATGATTTTATTTATGTTTAAATAACCTTTTTAAAAGCTTTATTGTTTACACATGCATGCACTGTTTGATATATGTACTTCTGACTAATGTTTTTATTTGTTTTGAAATATAGTCCCTCTAGAAGTACTGTGACGGACGAACAGACAAACACTTTATTTATCCCAAAGGAACTTTAGGGAACAGTGAGGCAAATTCCATTATTTCTGCTGTAGTCTGAAAACATTTGGGTTTAATATTAAAAAATGAAAATAAGACAAAAGATCAACATTTTAGCTTTTATTTCCAGGTTGTTACATTTGGATTTGTATGTAGCAAATTCTGCCTAAACCCACTCATCCGGCCAGGTGTGTGCGGATACTTTGATTATTCAACAATAAATAACACTGGATGTCTACACTCAGTTTTAGATTTGGGTGTTCCCTGTGCAGACTAAGCATTTATAGTTAGAGGAGAAAATGTCTATGGGTGAAAAACAACCAATTGTAAAGCTAAGAAAACTGTGACATTACCATCAACCTCCAGAGAGCAGGAGTGAAGGAATCACAATGACTATTTCACAAACATAAATATAAATAAAATACAAAAAAAATATATATATATATCAAGAAGAAGAGGAAGACCAGTCTAGGATTTGCCAAGAAGTACAGAGACAAGTCTATGGACTTATTATGGACTAAACAGACAAAGATAAACTTTTACCAATGTGATGGAAAGACAATTATTTGGAGAAAATAAGGATCTGCTCATGATCCCAAACATACCAGCTTCTGGGATGGTCTCATTAATCTTCTTTGATGTACAATGAAGTACAGAAGTCTACAGAAACATTTTGTTTTTCAGTTTTAAAAATGGTGCAACCACACTGATTGGAAGATCCTTTATCATGCAGCAAGATAATGACCCAAAACATACTGCCTGGAAAAGCATTACAGCAAAAGAATGCAGAAGTTAAGTGATGTCAGTGGGTCACCGTCTTCATGCAGTTATCACAAGAAAAGCATTTGCAAATAAATATTAAGTCTTTTTATATAATATTAAGTCACTTTGAGTCTGAGCAGCGATATTGTTTCTCTCCTGTGTGAATGCGCTGTAGTTATTTGAAAGATCACTGTGTCTATTAATACTCCTCCCAGTCTTTGCAGGAATATGATTTCTCTTCTGTGTGAACACAGTTGTGCATGTTAAGAGTACTCAGTCTTTTAAAACTTTTCCCGCATTCTGAGCAATGATACGGTTTCTCTCCTGTGTGAATGCGCTTGTGCATGTTGAGATTAGTCAGTTGATTAAAACTCTTCCCACAGTCTGTGCAGTGATACGGTTTCTCTCCTGTGTGAATGAGCTGATGTTTTTTGAGAGCGCTCAAACTAATAAAACTCTTCCCGCATTCTGTGCAATAATACGGTTTCTCTCCTGTGTGAATGCGCTTGTGCATGTTGAGAGTACTTAGTTGATTAAAGCTCTTCCCACAGTCTGAGCACTGATACGGTTTCTCTCCTGTGTGAATGCGCTGGTGTCTTTTGACAGTATTCAGTCGATTAAAGCTCTTTCCACAGTATAAGCAGTGGTATGGTTTCTCTCCTGTGTGAATCAGCTGGTGTTCTTTGAGAGTACTTCGTTGATTAAAACTCATTCCACAGTCTAAGCAGTGATACGGTTTCTCACCTGTGTGAATGCGCTGATGTATGTTGAGAGAACCCTGTTGATTAAAACTCTTCCCGCAATCTGTGCAGTTATACGGTTTCTCCCCTGTGTGAATGCGCTGATGTATGTTGAGAGAACCCTGATGGTTAAATCTCTTCCCGCAATCTGTGCAGTGATACGGTTTCTCTTCTGTGGGAACACGGTGGTGTTTTGTAAGATCACCAAGTCTATTAAAACTCTTCTCACAGTTTTTGCAGGGATGCGGTTTCTCTTCTGTGTGAATGCACTTGTGTATGTTGAAAGCACGTAATCTATTAAAACTCTTTCCGCATTCTGAGCAGTGATACGGTTTCTCTCCTGTGTGAATGCGCTGGTGTTCTTTGAGAGCACTCAATCTATTAAAACTCTTCCCACAGTCTGTGCAGTGATGTGGTTTCTCTCCTGTGTGAATACTCTTGTGCTTGTTGAGAGTGCTCAGTTGATTAAAGCTCCTTCCACAGTCTAAGCAGTGATACGGTTTCTCTCCAGTGTGAATGCGCTGGTGTCTTTTGAGAGTATCCAGTCGATTAAAGCTCTTTTCACAGTCTGAGCACTGATAAGGTTTCTCTCCTGTGTGAATGCGCTCGTGTTCTTTGAAAGTACTCAGTTGATTAAAACTCATTCCACAGTCTAGGCAGTGATAGGGTTTCTCTCCTGAGTGAATGCGCTTGTGTACATTGAGAGAACCTTGTTGATTAAAACTCTTCCCGCAATCTGTGCAATGATACGGTTTCTCTCCTGTGTGAATGCGCTGGTGTTCTTTGAGTACACTCGATCTAGTAAAACTCTTCCCACAATCTAAACAGTGGTGAGTTTTCTCCTTGCCTGAACTTGGCATCATTGGTCTGTGTAATATACAATATACAATTACTTTTGTATGTACTGGAAGTTCTTCTGGGAGCCTTGTGCTTAACCTATTAGAAGTTGAATATTGATTGATTGTGAAATCTTCTGACTGAATGTTTGCAGACACAAACTTCAGCCAGGTAGGAAAGTCCACAACAGGAGCAGACACAGACTTAGAACAAGATGGCACTAATTCTGAAAGAAAAAGAAAAAATAAATGTGAAATTCAACAAATACAGGTCATTTAACTCCAGAAAAGGCCAATTTACCAATATAAAAAATCACCTTAATAATTCACATTATATCAGAGATTTCACCACCATAAGAAAATTACCCAAATCTCTATGACAAAGACTATAAGAAATACTTAACTGTGCTTTTTAAACCAGAAAAAATGGAGCTCTCAAAAATTTAAAGTTAAAAAGTCTTTTACCTGCATGAATACTATGGTGGACACATTCACAAAAGGGAGAAACTAGCTTATCCAAAGTGTAGACCGCATCCTATGTGGGTTGCATTTCTTGGCTGCTGGGTATTAAAGGCTGTTCCAAACACATTATAATATATACATAATATACTATATTGACATATTCATATGTATATACTAACATACAGTGGGTATGGAAAGTATTCAGGCTGCTTTAAAGTTTTCCCTCTTTGTTTCAATGCAGCCATTTGCTAAAATCAAAAGTTAGGTTAATTTTATTTCTCATTAATGTACACTCAGTCCTATCTTGACACATTATTTATTTTTATTTTTTGCAAATTTATTAAAACAGAATAACTGAAATATCACATGGTTGTAAGTATTCAGACCCTTTGCTGTGAAACTAATATTTAACTCAAATGCCGTCCACATCCTCTGGTCCTCCTTAAGATGGTTCTACTGCTTCATTAGAGTCCAGTTGTGTTAATTTAAACTGATTTAACTATATTAGGAAAGGAACACACTTGTATATATAAGACCTCACAGCACACAGTGCATGTCAGAGCAAACAAGAATTAGCTCAAAGTAGTGCTGGGCGGTATGGTCAAAAATGCATTTCACTGTATTTTTCAAGATTCTGGCAGGTTTACGGTATATCACGGTATTATTATTATTATTATTATTATTATTTTGCATGACTGGGCTTTAATATAGGTTTGTGACTTACTGTACTGTTATTAGTACATGTAATATAATACATTAAGGCTTTAAACTATTGATTACTATTGATTAATATTGGGTTTACTTTGTCCCATAAAATTAAATATATGAAGAAATCAGACTTTATCATCAGAAACATAGCTAAAGAATGTAAACAATAGACCTGAAAAAGACATACGCCACCAACTTTAACACAACTTTCTTTACAAAATATTAAAAAGTAATAATTCAAATAGTTTCATGAACACTATAAATGGAGCTAAAATAATCAATGTAAAAGTATTCAAAGAGATATTTCTCAAAAGCTCTATTGCACTAGTAAGACAAGTTTAATAGTAATTTACTATATGTTATTCATGAAGCCATTAGACGCATTACAGTATTAAAATCACACATATTAATATATTTAAAATAGTTACTCTATTTTACTAGGATAAAAACACTCATACATTGAGAAACAGAAGCAGGAGGTGTTCTGATTTCTCTGCTGGACCAGCGTTTGACTCCACAGGACTGAGTGTGCTTCTCTGATGGTGCTGTTCTGGCCAGCTCTCCGCAGCGTCCTCTAGCGGTATGGCAGTATGAGAGAAATCATACCAGTTCTAGTTCCCTGCGCGGTATATCTAATGAACTGGTATACCGCCCAGCACTAGGTCGAAGTAACTGCCCAATGAGCTCAGAGACAGAACTGTGGCAAGGTCCAGATCTGGCCATGGTTACAAAAGAATTTCTGCAGTACTCAAGGTTCCTAAGAGCAAAGTGGCCTCCATAATCCTTAAAAATAATAGAAATAATAATATGCTAGAGTATAATATGCCCGCCGAGAAAGTGTCGCAAAGCACATAGCGTAGCAGCTGTCTTCTAAGTAATTTAACAAATTACCCAGCGCAACATTTTATGTTTATATAATCTAGGCTAAGTGGAAACACGTGAATTTCAATGATTTTCACAATGATTTCAATGATTTTAAGTAAGCCAGTGAAATTGTCTGATTAATTTACTTTATTTTACTCAATAATGGCTTGCTATAATGTGTGCGTAAAGGATGTCTTAATAGTTAATTAATAGTTGATTAATAGTTAATTTCAATGCACCACATTAGAAACATACATACGCCTGAAATCAAAGTGCCGTGGGAAAACGCGCTCTCACGTTCAAAACACATTCACGCAATGTTTCTGTGCGTACGCACCATTATTAGTACATGAGCCCCCGGATGCAGTAGGGAGATGGGAGAAAGTCAACTATCACTATAGCCCTCTGTCAGTCAGGGCTTTATGGCACTTTTTGCCATTAATTCTAAGTGGTAGTAACAGGGAAAGAGTTATTCCGTTTGGTCCAAACCAAAGTAGCAGGTGCAAAATGTCCTGTGAAGCATGGTCTTGTTTCCCTTAAATTACCTTTAACAAAGCCTTGACAGTAAGTGTGCAGAAAGAAATGTCTTAGGTATTATCTATGGGCTTTGTAATCAAGATAGGTAAACAACTCTATGACGGATTCCGCATTTTACACAGAGCTCCACTCTAAACTAGTGTCCTAAAACAGGAGAGATCATCAGCCGGGTCCTGGATGAAGCTGCTGAGCGTGTGGAAGAGTGGAACTTCTACATACCTTCTACAGTTCAGCTGATCCTGATCCTCCACAGAAGGCCCCCAACCTGAAGACGATCGCTGTTGAGCCGCTGTTGAGCTCCGGAAATCCGGACCTGCTCCGTCTGGAAAATAGCTGTCAAAATAAAAGTTCACCAACACTAAGAGGCCTGATGAGGCATCGACTGACTACACCCATGCGACCCCAATGCAGAACTTATTTGCACTAATATATAATATAATATAAACACACACACACACACACACACACACACACACATATATATATATTATCTTTTTTTTCACCTCTGAATCTAATAACACATATATTTAACTATTCAAACATGTACTGGTCAATCTTAGTTTTTTTTTTACAAGGTTTTTAAGCCAAAGATGGTTAACTTTTTCTCAGTCCTGTTACCAAAACCCATGTGACATTTAAAAAGCATTTTTAAAAGCAAGTCCAGTTATTCCTTTGATTTTCTCTCAAGAAAGTCTTTATTTCAAAGAAATGGTTAACTGTATGTTCAAAACTCCCCTGGTTATGGCACTCATTCCTGTCACTTTTTTATGTTTTGAGTAACAGATAAAATAAAAGTAACAGGAATTAGTTTTTAGCATAGCTAAAACATTAAAAATAGATAAATGGTGGCTATGCTAATGGCATGAGGACATTGAGCACATTCTCGTGATTTTTCCAAGATTTGTATTTTAAAAATAAACAAATAAAATCTAAGAATTATTTAAGGTAACAGGAAAAAGTGTTGAGATTGACGTCCTTGGTCATAGTTACAATAAGATCAAATATACAGAAAAACAAATGAGGGAGCTTGATTTTGGTCTTCCCGTGGTCTTCAGAAGAACCAACTGATGTAACTTCCTGTTGTAGATGTGACTTGTAGAATCTTTCAGATTTTTAAGATTAACAGGAATGAATGAAACCCAAGGACACAACTAAAATGTGGATTTAAACTTAAATATTATTAATTTATTCTGGAAAAAAAATGTAAAGCATAGATGGGATTTGAAGTCACAAAACAATTTGTCTAAAATGTTCCCGCTGAAGCTGAGCGGGGCCGAGGAATTCAGCTTGTTCACTTGTCTGTGACAGATTCTGTAAATAATACATATCGACATAGCACAAAAATTATATTACCGTTATTAAAACATTTCTTATCGTGATAAATACCGATATCGATACGCCTAGGTATATTATACACCTTCCTCTGTACAAATAAATGCACTGGGGCCAGCTGGGTGCCCCCTCCAATATGGCGGTTGTTTATGATGAAAAATAAATTAATATTATTATTATTATTATTATTAATGTTGTTAGCAGTAGTACTAGTAGGATTAGTAGTATTAATATTAACAGCAGTGGAAGTAGTAATTGTAATAGTAGTAGTATTAGTAATAGTAATAATTCGTAAGTTATTAAAAGTGCACAATTAAAGATTACTTGTCCATGTTGGGATTCAGATTTACAGCTTTTACAAATGGCATCCTGTGGCAATACAATTCTGATATCTAATGCAAAGTAAACAAAAAATAAAATGCATTCCCCTGATCTGAGATTCGTGATTGTGTGTATGAATCAAGCCAGGACTGAGCTTACTTGAGCTGATTCTAAATCATAGTATTAAAGATGGGTAGCTGGGTTGAGAGCATAGTAGAACTAACAGCTTATTCAACTGGGTTTTAACATGTGAACAAATAGGCAAAGACTCAGAATTGTGAACATTAGAATAAGGTGTTTATTCACTGTAGAATTAATGAACACATTTATAAAACGTATAAAACTAACCGAAGCTTTGGAAAACAAACTTATATCTGGAGCAAAAACAAAATAAAAAAAACAAACAAACAAATTTTACATTAAACTAAACTGGAATAAATAGATACACATAAATGGATGATTCTATGTCATTCTGCTTTCTTGATTGCATACAGCAGAAACCAAAGGATTTATAATAATTATTTAGCTAAAGAAATGACAGGTTTCAGGTATGACTACATACCTTTATGCACAAACATACGCACAACTGTTCAATCATTTGGTGCATACATGATTATAACCTTAAAATTACAGTAACACATCAGAAGAAATACATTATAATGGTGTTTGTATGAAAGAGTGTTTGTGAGTCTTGTTTTGGTCAGATTTCAGGTGGCCATGGGTTATTGTGCGTCTGTTTATGTACGTTGTTGTGTATGAAGCTGTACGGCCGTGACTGTCTAGTCTATATCCAGGTCACTGTCTGAGTCGGAGGGGTTTGTGACCGCCGCATTGCGGATGGATGAGTGCGCGTTTGCTTGCGTGTGCTTCTCCGGAAGCAGCCCGTACTCCTGCAACAGTGCCTCAACATCAGTGGCGTAGAAATCATCGCCCAGCTGATCTGAGACGCGAACCAGGTTCCCCACCAGCTCGCCACCACGATATAGCAGCAGGGCCGGCAAAGCAGAGCTGCGAAACAGCGTGCTGGTGCCCAAAACGGACCCTCGAGCCTGACAGAACTTCACCTGCTCAAAACAAAGTCAAACACAAAAACATCAATTACTACACAATTACAGAAGGACTATTCATACCTGAGGAGATATTATACATTTTACATAAAAATCTGTAAATAATAACTGTGAATTGATTTTATTCCAGTATGAATCTGCAGTGTGTGCAGTTTGTAGGGTGTGTCAGTAATAACTGTAGAATAACTTCAATCCAGTATGAATTTGCAGTGTGTGCAGGAAGTTCACCTGTGGGTACTGCAGAGCCAGACAAAGCAGACTGCCCTCCATTGCCTGACAGGCAGGCACATCTGGCTCAAATATGTGAACCAGCACCAGGGTGCCTTTGCCTTCTTCATCAATGGCATGCAGAAACTCCTCCCCTGAGGTAATGTTTATCACTTGCTCAAAACGTCTCCCACCACTCAGCTGTCGTCGCATCTCCTCCATGCGCTGCAGACGGTACTGCTGGAGGAAGGTTTCATCATCCTCATCCTCTTCTTCTTCATCAACTCGTAGGTTTACCTGAGAGAAAAATGAGAATGTGAAAAGTGGAAAATAATCGGTGGATGGGGTCCAACTTGGCTTACAGTTTCTGTCAGTGGACCTTTGCGCTTCTTGTTTTACTAAAATATTTAAAACAGCACTATGTAGCTTTTTTTTTTTTTTTTTTTTTTTTTTTTTACATAAAATAAGAGCTTTAAAATTATGTTGATGCTCCCCTAAACTGTAACAGGCAGAATAGCAACTATATCATTTCTACTCCCGCCTTGGGATTGCGCCAACTGCGCTACATAACTATGGCAGAGCAGACAGGACAGCATCCACCAAAACTGTCCACATGCTTCTTTCACTTTCAGTTATGGTTCTGTATCTCTAAACTTGTACAGAAATGCATGTGTAATTTGTGTCCTTTAGTAGTGTACAGCAGGGGAGCCCAGGAGCAAGAAATATCATTATATATTATAATATGAAATGGTCCTTTAAAGAAAACTGAAAGCAAGTACAGTGTGATATAAGGTGATGTCTGACCTTGCCGTTGAGCTTGTCCTGCAGTTGTTTCTGTTTTTCCTTATCCATCTCCTCATCCAGGTGTGATTTGCAGGTCATGCTGAGCTTTTTGATCAGCCGTTCCATCTCCTTCTGCTGCTCCACCCGCTGTTCTGTCTCCAGCTGCTTGTACTTGCGCCAGTCATTAAGAACACCTTTTGGACCTGCAAAAACATACCATTATATGTATAAAATCTAAATTAAAAAAAGTTTTTTTTATCCAATCAGAACTGATCCAATCTGATACAAAAGATTAATTGAAAATTAATACTGTTTTTAAAAATCTACAGTAAAACACATGATCATGATACTTTAAAATATCTACATTTTCTTACACAATGAAAAAAAAAGATCAGAGCTGGTATAAGTCTAGAATAATGAATGTCAACTAGTTTAATTCTTAAGACTTTTATGTCTGTGTTCTAGCAGAGCTTGCTCTGGTGTCCTTTGGGCCCTATTCATGTTAAATGTTCCAGCAGGCAGTGTGGAACTATTTTGCAGTCAACATGAGAACTCAATGTAATATCTGTGGTCCTACAGGTTTGCCTGCACTTAAAACACTTTTCCTTCAGACATTTGTCTGTTTTTTGTATACTTTACAGCCAGTTAGAAACCAAAAATAACTGCAAGAAGGAGGTTAAGGCTAATGCAAATAAACTATAGACTACTAAAACTACTACTATAGAATACTACACTATTAAATAACTGAACTATAAAACAGGTAAACATAAAATAATTCAATATACCCATTTAAAATACAGTTTCTACACTGGATGCACATGACAATAAATGTGACCAAGAAAGATGAGCAGAAGAATTGCTGTTGGAGGACATACCGGTGTTAACAGCACTGCCATCTGGGCTGTATTCTATCTCGGCTTCCAACACCTCCTGGTCCCTGATGGTTTTAGACTGACCCTCATCTTCCTCATGATCACTCTCCTCATCTTCACTGCTGCTGTAATAGTACTGCAGCTTCTCACCCAAAATCTTATCATCCAGAGTCGTCATGACAATATGCTGAGAGAAAGAGGAATTTGATTAATTTTGAGCATATTAAAAACCATGATGACATTACAATTCTATCAAAATAAGAGTTTATATATATATATATATATATATATATATATATATATATATATATATATATATATATATATATATATATATATATATATATATATATTTACTTATTTAATTTACTCGAAAAACATACTGTGACATAATTGACCACTGAATAAGTCATTTTATGCGATGGGTGCCATTTCCAGATTTTCTAATTTTATCAGATTTATTTTATTTTATCTACAACATTTAAGGTATCTTGAGCATCCAAACACATTTTCAGACAAATATATATTATTTAGATATAGGAGCCACATGCACTACAAAATCGGCAGGGTGGTAGGGCCCACAGAAATGTGGTCGCTTTTTGTAGCCTCCCAAAAAATATAAAAGATTATTATCATTTAACAAACAACAAGGCAAACTACAGCATTCCCCAGTAAACCTGTTTTAAAGCCCTTGTGTGTCTATTTACGCTTATACGGGTCAGTCAGTGGAACCATATTAAGCTTAATCCTAGGCTGAAAAGGCTTTTCGATGCTAAAGCCTAAATGGTAGACAAGACTTAATCCATTTCCACTAAACGGGCCATAAATGTCCTATATAATCTAAAGGTTTCCTTGAGAACAAAGAAAGCATATACTTTCCATTATGAGCATAGATGTTTTCAATCTCATATGGCCTTTTCAGACTGAATTTATCCATTAAGGGGACCTCAGAGATGTATTTTTTTTTATAAATCTGAGGGTTAATATTACAAATGTGCATATATAAATATAAAATGTGGTGGTTTAAATCTGTAGACATAATTACAACAAATACTTTATTTGGCCTATGGTTATAACATTCCTTATAGCTTTAGAAGAAACTTCAACAAATGCAAAATAAGCTCTTTTTGATTTCACAAAAAACTATGAATAAGCAGGTGTCCTAATATGTTGTCCACATAGTGTATGTAAACATCTGCATTTTGTGACATAACTTAAAACAGTACATTTTAAACAGAGAGGCTTGAGACGTGTTCATTGTTAATTCCTTGAGCAAGGACCAGGGGTGGGATAACATGGATGACAGTATACTCTGATATGCAAAGAGCAAATGTACAAATGTAAAATTACAATAAATGTATCTTAAAAATATACTGTACAATACAATGCTACTAGAACTCCATCCTCATTTTTACTATAAAGACAACATAAAAATATAACATTATGGTCGTGTCTCAAACCACAGACTGATATGCTCTATCTATTTTATTACTGAAAGCACTGAAAATGGAAATAAATCATCACTGAGACTATTTGTTTTAATGCCCAAAAGTGTCTTGATGAAGAGGAAAAATGTAGTCTGACAAAAAAAAAACAGCAGAATTATATCTAACCTTTCACTACACTGAACAATAACAACAGTTAAAAAGATATTCGATTAGTCCCTACTATGCCTAATTGGCATGATGAAAATAAATGATAACTGTTTAATACATTTTAATACCATTCAGAGACAAAACTAAGGCCACTTTCGCAATAAAAAAATTACGAAGATTAAACACACTAATGTTAATGAGACTAACAGTAAACTATATTTTCTGACAAACCAACTTAAATGAACTGTTTTGTATACGAAAAAGAAACTTGGGTCTAATGCAAACTGGAATGATATAGTTAACTCAATGCAGAAAACTAAAAACCAAAATAGTATTTACAGTCTGTGGCATTTTGAAGAGATGGATTTGATGGATTCAAATTAATTCAAGACATTTTAAGACTTTAAATGGACATACAGATACACTGTAGGCTAGCTAGGTCGAGAGAATTTGACATCATTATTCCCATCAATGTACTACGTTACCCAACCCAGCTTCCTTATTACACATTTTAATAAATGAAGTAGGTCGCAGCTAAGTGGACTGACTTAAACTGTGAGTCAAATAGTTTCAACTAACATTAGTTGGTTAAATAACATTATTAACTAGGCTGGCATTCCACCTTAAATAATCCGGCAGTGCATTGTATCTGCACTATTTAAGGTGGAAGTAAAAATTTGTAACATTCGCTAAAGAGTGATAAGTTAATTCGGTCTTATAAAATAATATGTTTGGGCAAAAGGAAAAAAATAGAGGCTGGCTAAATATTTCAGGTGTATTTTTTATCCAGGCTGGACAGGTTTACGCGTTAGCTAGTCAGCTTTGCTAACCTAGTTTAGCTGTATGTAAGCTAGCTTGTCGGCTAAAATCTCTCAGTATGCTATCCGGCTAATACCAAACCATTCGCTCTAGCTCTCTCGCTAAAAAGCCGAAAATAGCTCATTTAAACACAGTTAAACATCAGTAAATCAGGAGCGTTACAGCAGGTAAATGTCTGGTAGTCTTACCTATGGAATATATATCTGGTAGAAAATAAAACACCGATGAAATAAAAGCGACTTAGTGGAAACACTTCCGCTCCTGGTGGGACTGTTAATATGCTACAGTACGGCTTTAGCGTCAACTCACCAATCAGAGCGCAGAACAGGAAAAATGACAACGGCGCAAAGCAATCACATCACTACAACGACCTGTGGAGGCGGGACTTAAATGTTTGGCTCTTTAAGATGCGGCTCATCCTTTGGAAAATTAGCATGTTAACCATCAAGCAACAAAACACTTTTTTGGTAAATATATATGCAGCTCTTAAAAACATATCGCAGATTGTGCTATCCATAGGTATATGTTTGAGTAAATGGAACATTATTTAGACAGTGTTTTTCATTTGCTGTCTCAGCGCATTATGCAGTCAGTCTGATAATTTCTCCAAATTAATAAAATTCATGCCTCAGGGGGTTAATATCTAAAACATTGTATTAATTATGTTTTTTAAGACATTTGAATACTTTAAGAAGAACAAATTATGTACAGGTAAATATAATCATCTAGCACATTTATTATATAAACGCTTTACATGCACCCACATTTTTTCCAAAAGTGTCTGCAAAGATCATTCACTTAGATGTAAACAATCAGAACAATTGAGTTATAAGTTGAGGCATAAATTTTACACCTCAGATTTATGACTGGAATATAAATATAGCAATGTATTACTTCCCAAAATCTATTGATGGATATGCACACATACATATGTCTTCTGAGTTGTTGTATGACAATACCTATGACAATTTTATGTTTAAAATGATGTGCTATACCTCTCCTGATGGACTTTTAAGACTTATTATATTGTTTCTTCTTTTTATTTATTTTACTCTCCTATTATTTGTGTGTGCTGTAATGATGCTGCTGGAATAAAAAAAATCTAAAGGAATCAATTAAGATCTATATCTATCTAAATATATGTGCAATAAATTAAGGAAAAAACATTTTTGCAATTTTCAGATTTATTTGTAAATACCTTTTATATATATGTCTTTATTTTGATCATAATTGTTTTCAACAAATGGTTCCAGGGATTAGACAATGCATTTGTTACCATTTAAAAGGGACATTCCAAAAAACCCGTTTTTTAATGTCTATTGACTACAAAAGGACCTGAGATACTTTAAGTGAGATACCAAGAAGTAGTGAACAAAATTACAGCACAGTTGACATCAAAGTTTACCAACCCTGTCTTGGGGTTTAAAAAGCTGCCACTCATCACAAGCAATCCAACAAAATGTAAACACTACACAAACCTGTCAATAAATTTAAATTTATTTACAGATTATAGACACAATGTTATATATGCTCCTTAGTTTGCAGAGCATTACAAAAAAAGGGAGTTAAGGAAGTTCCCTTAGCTAATATTAAATTATTAGAGTGTAGGAAATACAAGGAATGGGGAACAGCTATAAAAGTGTTGTAGATGTAGCTTGTAGAGGTATGGCACACTTCATACATATGTTTCCCATTCACCATCACTGTAAACAATTCTGACTCTAAAAATTTCTCTACAAATACTTAATTACTTTATTTATGTCTCAGCCGAGTATCTTGTTAAATAGTAATATATGCTGGTAGAACATTGTTTACGGCCAGGCCCATTTGCACAACAGCTGGACCTCTTCTCCTTTACTTGGAATCAACAGTTGACGATTCCTGCCCTCCTCCCAGCGTTTAATTTTGCAGTCCTCCACCACAACAAACTTCCACTCCACCACGCTTCCACTGGATAAGGTGATGGTATTGGTCCACAACTCGTCCTCAACATTTTGGAGCAGAACAAACCCATCCCAGGCACCCAACTCCTGGATATTTCCTGTCACTGCCAGCAGCTTACTGGTGGAGTGTGTGTTGTAGTGTACACTAAAGTTCACTTGCACCATTAAGGGTGTTTCTGTATCAAGTGTCTTCTCCTGGATCTGAGGGATTTGGATCCTGGCAGCAATGGCCCTACTCTCAAACTCCTCCATAAGTAAGTCCAACGTGGCTTGGAATTTCTTCCTGTGCACTTCCCTTGCATGAGCCATGTCATTCAGCTTCTTCTTGGTAACCATTGTGCTGCAGGTCCTCCAGGGGAAGGGTTTGCTCGCCTCTGCCTTTAGCTGTTTGGGGTTTACAACAGAAGGCAGAGCATCAGTCTGCTTCAACTCATGCCCAAGACTTTCTAGAGCATCTGGAATCTTTGGACTAGGCTTCCTGGAGCTACAGGAAGTGTATGGATGGTGAGGGTTAAAGTCAGTGCTGTTTGTGGAGCTCCTCAGCTTCTCATTTGTCTCCCTGTCCCATCTCTCTTCTTCTGTTTCCTGTCTCTGGTCTCCCTCTGAATGCATGGAAGCTTTGGAGCACATGTTCAGGTACGCAGGAGATTCTTCCTGGTCCTCTGGGGCAGTTCCACTATAGCAGTACGACATGTTCAGAACCAATGCAGAACTAATTCTAATTTGGCTTTTATTTATTCTTTAGTGGTGTCTTACCCAACACATCACTTTAATCATTGTGAAACAGTGAATGCCACAGGAGACCTTGTCTCCAGTGATAACTGCTCAGGTGACCCAAACATCTACAACAGCATCAGATACAAAGAACAATACATTTCACAAGGGCTGATTAAGTGTTTTGCCCTCATCACTCAAACTTCAATGGACTCTGACACACAAAAAAACTCTATCACAGTCACTCATTAAAATGAATGCCAAAAGGAGGCATGAGAAACATTCTTCTACATTGATACATTAACATATAACCCATATAGCACCCATATAGCTATATAACATATAGCCACATCATCTTTCAGGGTTTTTATCGTGATTATTTATTTTTTCAAAATACATAAATAAAAAAGTAAACTATAATTACAAAAGTATTTGGTCCTTCTGGTCTATGGGACAGGCTACCAAACTTTATTTAGCACTGATTTGATGATTGATCTGGACATGTGTTTGACTTGGTTTTATAAGTGATTTGTGTATTTGTCCACTATCCTAAAACCTTTACTTGTATTGTTTTTTATTGAATATGTTGTTTTTTATGTTGTGTTAGAATTTCATGATGAATGAATTAAAAATGGACTAAAATACTCAAAATTGACATTGTACTTTGACATCCATATACAGTAAAAACAAAATCTTCTCAATCTTAGCAATTATGGAGATTTAGGTTTTACATGACAGTGACTTGCAGTGATTGTGTAGCAGCAGGTACAAAAAGAGCAATTATTGACAAAAGAAAGTGAAAAACAAGAGGAGCGAAAGATAAAGTTTTTAATGCTCCAAAAATGTGTACACAGAGTATGATGCGATATTTAAAACAAATACTGATATAAAATCAACTTTAATTTCTATTTTTAATAAATTTAGATTTTTTTTGGTCCAGAAGCATTTCTAGATCTCCCTATCAGACTCATTATATGTCACTGTCAAATAGCTAAATTAGAAACTTAAGAGCTATAGTGGTAATGTTCAGTTTGTATTGTGGTAATATTTAGTCTCAGGCTAGCAGTCTGCAACATATATTTTTACTTTTTCACTGTAGGTTTAATACTAATCCCATTTTAATTATTGATATTTATTACTTTGTACACTGCGGTATAAAGTAAAACTTTAATATAACTTTAATAGCCAGTCTATGAAAATTATTAGTGGATGGGAGTTTGTTGTTAACTGTTAGCTGTTGGACTAAATAAATAAGCAAATGAAACTCTAAAATAACTTCGGGTTTGTAACCAGGCACCTGGTTAGCGGTAAAATTAGCGTGCTGGTTAGCTAATGATATTTCCCTGCACCAAAAATACTCATTTTAGTCTCAAACAAAGGAATAAAAACAAGAACTGTGACAAAAGAAATACTCAAAATAGACTAAGAACGTTTACCCTGCTGTAGTTAGCGTGTAGCATTTTTCATTCAGTGTCTTCACGCTGCATTTTGCACTGCACACCAGCAGATGTCAGTGAGTAGGTTACGTGCGTAGCATCAATACATTTTCTCAAGGGTTTTATCTTATAAATGTTTTTGGATTGTGTACTGACCATGGCATTTGGCATTATGAGTTTGAAATATACATATTTATATATATACACTAAATGTAAGCATTTGTGGGGTTTTTAACAATGATTAATTGTGCAAAAGCCTCTTTTCTTGTGTATGTTTGCACACATTCAGAGAATTATGTGATTTTTTAAAAACACTGTCCTGAGATCAAATATTTAGGAATCCAAACAAATATTATTAGAATCACTTTTCTGTAAGCTAAAATTAGACATGACTAACGTGTCATACTGGGACGGTTAGGCCTTGTTACAACCACCCCTGAAGAAAATTACTTTCATTCATATTTTAAAGATATTTTAAGATATTTAAAATCTATTTTAAAGATATTTTAAGATCATCAGCATCAACAAGATTAAAATTAAATTAAAACATATTTAATTTGAATGGAAATACACTGGTTAATAAAATGCCCACTTGCATTATTTGAACATTAAATATCACATAGCTCAACTGCTTGCCAACATCTTCACAGGAGTTTTATTTCTGCTAACTATGTTGCATAAATCACGTCTGTTTTTGTTCACTGTTATAAAAAAGAATGAGGATAATGTTGGACAAAAGAAACACAATATGCTTATGTATAAGACCTACATAAACTAGTGGACCACAGAGGACTAGTGGACTAGGAGAACTAGTGGATTACCGTATTTATATATATTTTGCAACCAGTACATATTTTATAAAACCATTTAACAACATTGTTTCAGTAATTGACACATTGTATGTTATATTATATACTGAATTAGACATTCCAGTGTGGAGAGAGCGGAGAGAGAAAGAGAGAGAGAGACTTGAGATAGGTGGAGAGAGACCTGAGCTTACAGGAGAGAGAAGAGAGAGAGAGAGAGAGAGAGAGAGAGAGAGAGAGAGAGAGAGAGAGAGAGAGAGAGAGAGAGAGAGACTTGAGATAGGTGAAGAGAGAGAGAGACCTGAGGTAACTGAAGAGAGAAAGATAGAGAGAGACTTGAGATAGGTGGGGAGAGACCTGAGCTTACAGGAGAGAGAGAGAAAGAGAGAGAGAGAGACTTGAGATAGGTGAAGAGAGAGAGAGAGAGAGATGAGGTAACTAGAGAGCGAGAGACATGAGATGGAGAGAGAGAGTGGGGCATGAGCTCAGAGCACGGTGGGTGGGTGTGTGTGAGAGGAGAGCGTGAGCGTGTGTGCATGCACGCTGAGTGTGTGTGCGAGAGAGAGTCTGCGCTGCTCAGTCCGCCGCTCTGTGTGTGTGTGTGTGCGTGTGTGTGTCAGTGCGTGTGTGTGTGTGAGGTGATGGTGTGTGTGGTGAGCAGTGCAGCAGCAGCAGCGATGCTCGGGCAGAAGAGCAGATCCTCGGCCCCGGACCCCCCCGCGCTCCCCGGCTGGCTGGGCGGCTCTGGAGCCGCAGTGGTGGCGGTGTGCGTGTTCGTGGCCGCGGTGTGTGCGTGCGCCGCGTTTCTGCTGTACCGAGCAGCGCGAGGACGGTCAGAGGGAAACACGAAGGGCACGGCGGAGGAGCGCGAGCAGCGCGAGCAGCGAGCCCCCGAGTCAACAGGTAAACCGGACAATTGTTGAAACCGTTCGCCTAAAACCGCAGGAAATGTGGCGGCAAAACAAGAATGAGGGGTCCTGTCTGTCAGGCTGGGGGTGAGACTGCAGCTAATACCCCCGCTAACATGTGGAACATCCCACTTTAGACACATGTTAGATTACTGAGGCTTTAGGTATAGCATTGTTACCCCAGTGATGATTCTTGGTGGAACGTGGTGGAAAAGGAATAGGTAATAGAATAGCTACAGTGTTGTAACACCTCTCTTAGTCCTGTCCTTGGTGGAACGTGATGGCTGGGACATTAGCTGCAGCACTGTTATTGTAACCGAAATTTTGGTCTTTGGTGTAACCCAGTAATAGAATCATTAGATACAACACTGTTACCCCAGTTCTGGTTTTTAGTGTAACATTCTGGCAAAGACTTTAGTTACAACACTGTTACCCCTGTTCTGGTTTTTAGTGTAACATTCTGGCAAAGAAATTAGTTACAACAATGTTACCTCAGTTTTTGTCCTTGGTGTTACTCAATGACAGATGTATTAGCTTCACATTGTTACCTCAGTTCTGGTCCTCAGTGTAACATGCTGGCAGAGACATTAGTTACAACACATATTTTTGTACATTGGCAGATTTATTTAAGCCACATCATTTAGTGTAACATGCTGGCAGGGGAATTAGTTTTGGTAAAACACACTGATAGAGACATAAACTACAGTACTGGTTCCTCAGTTCTGGTTCTTGGTGTAACACAATGGGAGAGGCATTAACTAAAACAATGTTACCCCAGAGTTATTAGCTACAGCAATGTTATTAAGGTCCTGGTCATTGGGGTATCACATTACATTATGGAATTATGACCTAAAACAAAGTGGATAAATGTAACAAAACAGGAAAAAGAAAGAAAGAAATATATACATATCTCTGCTAGTCTCTGGCCGCACAATAGATGAATATAATCAGGTAACTTTACAATCAAACATTTGAAAAAAGTATGCATTTTTCTTGGTGGGCTGATGCTTATTGATGTTATTTTATCTGTGGCTTTGATCGCTACTATTTGTAATATTACTAACTAGCAAGGTAGCAGTTGTTTACATCAGCCCAGGACTGCAGAGAGGCCTACCTGGTCCGCCTGCTGCTATATAATTCACATCCTCAGTCCGCTCCACAATGTGAAGAAAGTTGCTCTAGTTTATTTGATAGTTTCAGGACATCAAGAGGGGGGTGTCTGAAATAGGCTGCTTTTGCATACTGAGGCTTAGCTTCCTCACACTGATTTCTTTTTCAGAAATAAGTGATGACGGGGGCTCTGAGGAGTGCGAAACCGATTCCAGTGAAGCAGTGATCCCGTCCTCTGAGAACTACACTGAAATATCTTCAGACTTTCCAGAGGAGGACCTGAGGGAACCCAGACATGAAAAACTGAATGACTCCACTGAAGACGATCTGTCAGTTAGCTTGACATCTGATGTGACAGAAACCAGTGTTCTAACTCCCTGCTCAGAGCACTTGGAGCACTACAGTGGCCACATCAAACGTGATGCTGCCCAAAGTGTTAAGGTGGAGGCTGATTTGTACGATTATCGGTACAACAGGAGCAAAGCAGTTGAGGACGAATGTGAGGACAGTCTAAAGGAAAGCACATGCGACACTGAGGAGTTTGAAGCTGAGTTACCCGGAGACCTGGATGAACCATCTGAAACAGAGAGTGCTCAGGAGACCATGGAAGCTAAAAATGTTCCGGTTCACAAGTGCCAGTCTGTGGAGGACCTGCAAGACAACACTCTCTTGGCTCAAGATGTAGTAAGCAAGCCTATCAAGATGGAGCCTATTGTAGATGAGCCAGCTACTTGGCACATTTCATCTGACGACAAGCGTCCGCTAGATGCCAATCATGAAACAACAAAGCCAGATGAAGAAGAGGCCGCCAGGAAAGGGTGTGAGAACAGCACTGGCCATCCTTTTCTTAAAATAAAAGATTTTGACTGCTGCAGTTATGATGAACAGTCTGATCTGCTGGGCTATAACTTGGCATCTGAGAGAGCTAAGAGCATTGAGGTTCAGATGAAACATCTACAGGATTGTGATGGTCGCATCAACAGTTTGGGGGCAACATTGAGCCACACTGTCAACAGCAGCAGGTTTGACCCTGTTTTCAACCACCCTCAGTTAAATTACCTGGGTTTCACTGTGCCTAGCTTGCCTTGTGACCTCACAGGACAGGTGCAGCTTGCAGACATAAACAAGGAAAGGTCTACGGTCAGTCTTGGTTCTGGAATGAAGGCAACTCGTGACAAAAACGAGATCAACATTATGGAGGCCATTATGGACAGTAATGAGTGGCTTAGTTCCGGACCTCCAGACACAAAAGACCTACCCTGGCTAACTCAAACTCAAAGTAACAACAGTGACATATTCAAAACAAACACATCCTTGGTGACTCCTGCAGTCCCTGAGACCACCACAGACACATTTAGGCTTAAACCAGGTTCAAGTAACCCCAGTTATGGGCTTATTGACGAAGAAGGCCAGCCACAGGAAGAGAACATGGCAGGAATTACTGTCGCTCCAGAGGACACTGTCAATGGTGTCACAGAGGAGGGGGAGGAGGAGGATTTTCAGAATAAGAAAATTGCCGCAGTGTCACCAATGCCCCAGATGGTACAGGTGAGGTTTAGGGTGCACTACATCACGCACTCCCCCAGGCAGCTGCTGGCTGTGACCGGAAACCAGCAGGAGTTGGGCAACTGGGAGAGCTTTGTTACACTTCAGAGGGCTGAAGACTGGTTCTGGGCCAATACTGTCACGCTTCCTACGGAGAACCAAGTGGAGTGGAAGTTTGTCCTGGTGGAGGATGGCAAGATAAGGCGCTGGGAGGAGTGTGAAAACCGCCACCTTTTGGTGACTGGTCAAGAGGAGGAGATTCACCTTGATAAGAGCTGGGGTTTCTTGTAAAGTGGGGAAAAAAGGAGTTTCAATATAGCAATAATATTAATAATAATACTTGCGGGTGCATTACTTTTTAAACAGTTGTTAGCCTAATTATTGAATATTATCCAAATGATGCATGAGGCTGTGGTACTGTTAATGTAGCAATAATCAAATATATCTACAAATATGCACATTTTCACTTCAATCAGTGATTTGCTAGTGTATCTGATCGTGTGAAAATCGTCCGTCCTGTTCGGCTCTTTAACCAGCAATAACTCTGTTAACGACTAACCGAGAAAATGGCTTGTCCCACTTCACTCAGAGATATGAATTTATTAATTATTTTTTTTAGTGACATGGGTGTAATAGTAGCCATGCATTATAATTTTTGCCAAATAGATATTTATGTATATATCAGAGTATTTTGTAAGTGAGCTAAATAAGAGCATACTATAGCTTATCTCTAAAGAAGCAGCATCTGTAGCTATTAACTGTGCTATGCTGTGCTGTATTTGCACAAACGCTGCTCGGCATCAGTGCTTAAGCTTTTCCCAGTGTTGTGATATTGTGAATGAATCAGAATTGTATATCGGTGTTGCTGTTTACATAATGAGGGAAAGCAGCTCCTCTGGTGCCAGCTCACTGGTCCGGTGAGTTATCGGCCTGCTTTTGGAGCACAGCGGTGAGCCACTCGCGCAGCCAAAAGCCCTTTTCCCACAGCTTCCTGAGAGCTTGGCAAAATGTTAAGCTGTTGATCCACGATCCAACCTCGGATCCTAATCTGCGAGCTGCTATTACTGCATGAAGTCGAATTTCTCAGCTAGAAAAACTTTAAAATGAAAAGGTCAGGTACTCTTCTTCAGTTTGCAGCATTGACTTAACTTGAAGAAGCACTCACGCAAAAAATATATACAAATTTTTACATTTTCTGCTCACATCCTTAAGTGGACCTACAGTTGACTAAAGAGTCAGATTTTCTAGTTTAAAGGGATAAACATCATACTGATAATGTGTCTTGAAGTTGGGAGGAATGACAACTGCTTTGGGAGAGTTTTTGGGGCTACTGCAATTCAATCTGTCAATCAACCCCTAATTTCACTCTAAAATACGGTACCAGTCAAATGAAGGTCAGTCAATCCAAAAAAATTCAAGCACTTTGAAAGTTTATTAAATTTTTTTTCCCACTATTTCATCCCAATTTAGCTAGACCAATTGTCCCACACAATCTGCTGCTACTCAGCTGTATATTTCCCATTACTAGTAATGCCCCAACACACCAGGAGGGTGAAGACTAGCACATGCCTCCTCAGATACATGTGAAGTCAGCCGGCGCTTCTTTTTGAACTGTTGCTGAGTAGCATCACAGCACACTCAGAGGAAAGCGCAGCGACAGTGATGAGTAGTACCCACCCAGAGAGAGCAAGGCAAATTGTGCTCTCTTGGGGCTCCAGCAGCTAATGGCAAGCTACATCACTGGGAATCGAAACCACAATCTACCAATAGTTACAGCTGCATTTAGTTTTTTTTTTCCTTATGTGTGCTTTCGTATTCTGAATGACTTCAGAATTAATTTACAATGTAGTAATAAAAGAAAAACATTGAATGAGAAGGTGTGTGTCCAAACTTTTGACTGGTACTGTACTTTGAGGCTGAATCTTATTTTCAGTGTGAATTAAAGTGATCTGTAGTTCAGCACTGTTTTATACTGTTTATATATTTTTGTTTTTGGTGAAGCTAGCTTGGTTGTTTTTTATTATCCTGTAGATTGGTGGCAAGCAAACCGCTTCTCCTGGATTTTCAATGGTTGTACAACCTACCTACATAATGCATGCTGGATATTGAAGTCTAGAAATGCTCACAAAAAAACATAAAAACACATCAATTTCTGTCAAAGTAATGAAGCGATGAAGTGTTATAAAATTACAGAAGAAAGTGATAACTTTACAAATATCACATTATGTTTTAGTCTAGTTTTAGAATGCTCCCTCTAGAAAGTTGAGAAATCTCAAATACTTGCTCTTAGAATCGCCCTTAACACCATACAACCATTACTTTAAGGTATGCTTGTATCTGCAATTTAAAATATATCCAGTGTAAGGCTAAAGTGTATTAAAAGTCTGTAGGGTTGCACCCTGCAAATTAACTAAAATCAGCCATGAACATTTTTTTTTTAAAAGGCCATGTGTAGGGCAAGGAAGGCATACAGATGGTAGATCGGTTTAGGACTACAAACTTTAAATAAACTTTAAATAAAAATTATTATTCATTAGACTTGGAGCATAATGCCCATTTTATATAGCAATATGCTTTAGATTTTACAGTATAACAACCTATTTTTGCAGAGTGTTTTTTATCGTTTGACAATTTAAACTGCTCCACCTCCATTAATGAAATTATCATTGGTATCAGTAATTGTCACACTTGCAACTAAAAAACAGGTTTAATAGGATTTAACTTATTATAATTAGGGGGTGTAATGGTACACCAAAGTCAACAAAACATAGTATTAAACTAATCTGGAATTATTTTCGTTGGTTTTGAACAGATAATTGGCAAAACTGTTTTATTTTCATTTTACTGCAATTTTTTAAAACATAAAACATATTTATTGTTCAAAGTATCCAGTGGGAAAATCTGCTCTTCTTTTGATGCCTTATGCTTTGCTGTTAACTGATGGAAGGGGGTCTGGGAGAAGGGGTCAAGTCTACCAAATAAGTAGATGAGCTTGGCTCTGACTTTGGTATGTTCCGCTCAGGTTTTGGTTGCAAATTTTGGCTTCAGTTCCTTAGAGTGTAAGGTAAAGGAATTATGGTGTCCATGTTGCCACAAACAAAGCTGCAAAAGATAAAGAATAAAGAAAGAACAGAAAACTAAATGTTTGTCCGCCTCTGTTGATACAATACCAGAACTTCTACAACAATAAAATAAAACAAATTCATGAATCTGAAAGAGTTTAATGCAAATCTAATGTCTAACATTGTCTAACATTTTGGAAATGACACTTGTAAATTTTGGATTTATCAATACGGTTATTAATCTTTGTCTATAGCTTGCTATATTCTGTGTATTCTCTGTCAGTAATGTGACAGTTAAGGATGAGACCACACAGACCATTACTCCCCTAATTATAATTAATATATCTGCTTTTTCATTGACACTGTCCACACTGTATCCTCTGATGGGTTTAAAAGTGAATTTTGATCAATAAGAATAATGCTTTTTTTTTCTCACCACAACTTTGCCTTATAAAGACTCTGAAATGTGCTGCTGGTGTTCGTTTTTGTATTGTAAATATGAATGTTTGTTAATTTCTCATTTATATGCTTAGTAATAATCCAGAGTTTATGTTTGGGTGTTTTTTTGTCACATTTGATTTCACGTTTAAGTTCTTCTGTAGTCTAAGTCTAATTGCCTGTGAATCCAATAAAGTAAATCTGAAAGGCGAGCATGGCTGGTGTTTAAATGTTTGACATTGTTCTTACAAACTGTTACTTTTACCCTTAAAGAAGATCCCTTTTTGAGTCGTGGTTCCTTTTAAAGCTGTATATTGATATTGATCGTGGTTATATGAAATGCATCACATGAAATGTATAGCAAGAGTTACAATCTAATATAGCGCAATATATTACTGTAATGTACACAAAGCAATATTTTGATCTAATTACAGAGTACAACACTACTATTTAGTGGGTGGGGTTTAAACCCAATTAATGAAATATCAATTCTTTGTTTTTGAAAATCAATTCAGTAGTGCAAAATTTTATTTCACCTCTAGTTTCTCTCGGTTCCTCTTGCTCTAGGAGAGGTTCTGTCTTTGACATGTGTTTAGTATAAGGGGGTTTTCCTCATGCTCTTGAAAAGTCTGCTGCTGGTGGTGTTATTTATATTACTACTTAGGGAATGTATTATATCATAACAGACTGCAATCTAGAACAAGCTGCTTGTTTGCTTGTTTTGGATGCATTCTTGCACAATTTTGCTGCAACTGGAACAGGCATAACACATTATCAATCAATCGACTGCTCTGATGCAAATTAAATCATTAAGCCTGACCTGTTTAGTAGCAGGACTTCATTAGAGCAGAGTTTTTTTCAATTATAATTATTCTCAGTGGCTCTTGTTCATGCTCACCCTCTGACACATGGACCTGTTTGGGGGGTTTTCTTTTTAAGCCATGATAATTGGTTCTTCCATATGCACAAATTAAGTTGACACTTAAGAATTGTTTCACTTGTTCTTCATAATACAGGGAAGATTTTCTTTTTGAGTTATGATTTCCTCCTGTTGAGTCTTGGTTCCTCTCTAAGCTTTTCCCCTCATCTTTTAGGAAGTCTCTTTTTGACACTTTAGTCTTCACACATTATTGGGAAGGTTCTCCCTTTTGGTCTTAGTTATTTTCAACAGTTCTTCTTCATGCCCTTGGGGGATTTTACTACTGAAGTATGGTTCTTGTAAGTGATGCATCTTCATGCTCTTATGGAGTTTCTTGTTTTAAATTATGGTTCTTCTCAGTGAGTTTCTTCTTTTAAACCTTGCTTCTCTTCTGGTGTTTTTCTCAGCTGTTGGTCCTCATGCTCTTATGGATTATAAGTATGGGTTATGCTTCCTCTAAAAAACTTAAAAAAAAAAAAGATTCTATATGTTAAATATTTTTATATTCTCTAGTTACCTGTACTCTTCTAGATATAAGCTATGAACCTCTAACATTTCTGAAACCTTCACTGGAGCAGTGTGAGCAGGGGAAGATGATAAATATATACTGAATTGTGAAATGTTTATTTTAAGAGGTGAGTTTACACTTTGGTTTGTTCACGTGAAGGATAGATGGAAAGTGTGTGTGTTGGGGGAAGGGAGGGTGTTGTAAGGGAAGACAACACACACTGTCCTGCCAGGCTTTGTGAATGATTCATTTGGCCTGCAGTAAGAGTGAGCTACTTAAAGTTTGGGAAAGAAGCAGATAGAGAGAGAGAAAATGAGAAAGTAAGAGTATCCCTAAAAAAAATCTAAAAAATGAATGAATACATCCTATGACATGTCATGCTGTGTCACTGTTACATCATAGCAATGAAGCAGAAACTCTGAATAACCCTATTATCCCATAAGTGGAAAATTACAGGCTAGACAAAACACAATACAAGCTCTGTGTGGATGTGCCTTAGCTCTGTATTCACAATTTTATGCAAAACTACCTCCACCAAGTTTGACAGATTTGAGCAGCTGAGACTACTTTTAGCCATGGTCTTGGAAATTAAATTCAAGTTTGATTCCTTAAAAATGTCATTTTTGATGGGAATTCAATTGTTTTTCAGTGTCTCTACATAACTGTTTTAATGTCAACAAAGGGTTTAATCAGATGGGCTGATTTGCTGATTCACTATTCAGTTTTAAACTTGGTTTAAATTTGTTTTTAAAACTAATTCAAATTTCTGGACAGATCAAATTCTAAATTCTTTCCCTGTGTTGTTGGTGCCATGTCCAGCAATATACCTGACTTGTATCCAGTGTTTCTAAGTAGAATCTGGACCTACAGCAACCCTGCCTAGAAAGAAGTGGATAAGAAGGAATTCTCTGGATTCTCTGTCAAAGTAGGTCATTCCCAGTGATGTCACTGGTCTCTGAGGACTGCAAGACCAGCAAAATATACAGAAGCAAACATCAGGCAGTTCACACACTATAAAAGTATTGGGACATCTGCTACGTTGTAAATCTAGAGTGAATCAAGGCTAAAAAAGAGTTTATCCTTCTTTTGTTAAAATAACTGTCATTTCTTTGTAGGGAAGGCTTTATACTAGATTTTAGAGCATTGTTGTGAGGATCTGATTGCATTTAGTCACTAGAGGATTAGTGAGGCCCGGATATTGTTTGATCATCACCTTATCTCATCTTAAAGTATTGGATGAAGCGCCATTCAATACTCTGATGAACTTATCCTGAGAAACAGATGTAAGTCCTGCTCCTTCTTTCCTGGGGCAAACATTTTGTCATAACTTGAGGATGCTTTCAAAGTTCTTGCATTGTTTCGGATTGACGGACCTTCATTTCTTAAAAGTACTTTTTTCTTAACTTAATTAAGTAGTTATTGCCATAATATGGATTAGAATATTATTCAAATAGGACTATTCACTGTATACCAACTCTACCTCTTCACAACTTTATAACTGATGCTTTTAAACACATAAAAAGGGCAAGAAATGCAAGTAATTAACTCTTGACAAGTTTAGCACAAATGTTACCTGAAAGCCATTCCAGGTAACACAACCTCATAAAGCTGACTGAGAAAATGCCAAGCTGTGCAAAACTATCACCTAAGCAAGAGGTACTACTTTGAAGAATCTGAAATATAAAACATATTCTGGTTTAACACATTTTTGTTCAGTAAATAATTCCAAGTGTTTCTTCATAGTTTGGATGACTTTAGTATTAATCTGTGTTTTTACTAAAATAACTAAAGTTATTTTATTACTATTATTATTATTATTATTATTATTATTATTATTATTATTATTACTATTATTACTATATTACTAAGTTATTACTAAAGTAATAGGGTAGTAAATAAAATGTTATAAAATTGCTTTAAGCCCTGCTGTAAAAAAATAAATGAATAAAATAAAATCTGGGTACAATAACTTATAAAAGGAACTTACAATGTATAGTAGTATGCTTTGAATTAGACAAGAATACAGAGATAAATGTTGCTTAATATTGTTTAATGTTGTATATGAAGGTGTGCCTGCCCACAGGATAATGCATAATGACAAAATGCTCCAGTATTGCTAAAGTTCAAACACTGCTGCATTTACAAACATGCTTATCAGCCCCATGAATTTGAGCAACAGCAGCTGCATTCCCAGAATGAAGGTGGAAAATGGGTCAGTTACAAGAAGTCTGCCAAAAACAGCATTCCAATGCTGATAAATTAATGAATAACTTAAACAATGTTTTATTTAATCATTATTAATCAGTTCTCCATTTGATATAATGAGCACTCGGTCTACAAGCTTTTTTAACAAAAATATCTCACAGTTAGCACCATGCTAACCTGTGAGGCACATAGAAATCTAGAGATAAAATGTTTACATAAATAAATAAAGCTATAAAGCCAACTTTTTGGGTGAGGGACAACTTATATTGCTAATAAATACACATAACAGTAGTTGTTATAGTAATTATGCTTAATTCAACAATTATTTCTAATTACAAACATGTAACAGTGAATGAATAATTCATGTGCCCATTTTGCTGGAAGGACAAACTGAGGGGGGAAAAGGGGAAAGTTCACACAAAAAGCATTAAAAGGAGCAGCTGTTGTTCAGGTAAGTTGTATTTTTAAAGTATATTTATGACGCATGGTATATTTGTTAAAGAAACAACAGATATGTAGCTTGCTGCACATTTGTTTACATTGAGAAATTGTTAGTTAAATGTCTGAGCTAACAGTGCTAACTAGCAAGCTAGCTGTAGCACACAACAGTAGGGAAGGAAAAAGCTCAGAAGAGATGCAAACACTTATTTAGAGGATTGATGTATATAATGTACTGTTTAAAACAGTTATTAAATTGTTCTTTATTATCATTATTTAACCTTTTTTAAATAATTTGTTGGCCTTCTTCCATTTGATTCAACTAATTGATTGGCAACAATTCTCTCAAAAATGTCTTTATCCTCTAAAATTTGTTGCCTATTAGTTCATTTAATGTTTGTTTATACATTATTTTATATCCATGCCCATTTAAACCAGTATACCATCTCTAGTTGTAAATGGGATAAAATGTAGGAGACTTTAATCATGCTTTTTGCCTCTAAACAGTGTTAATATGATAGTGTGTGTGTGTGTGTGTGTGTTATTGTGTGTTACTGTTGCTCTGAGCAGTGCCAACACACAGGATTTAACACCAGGCCTTTTCCATGGTCAGGGGATTAAGGCTGTGCGGAGGTCAGAGGGTGTCATTGTGTGAATCACATGAGGATAGGCTGTAATTCTAGATCTGCTCTGTGCTCCATTGCAGAACCCTTCATCCTCTTATATAAAGTGCACGACTTTTACTTTTGACCTTAGGCTTCTGTCTTAGCTTTAGGACAGTTTTGGTGCAGAGCCCATATCCTGCATTAACCTTGTTTTTGTCTCATTGCTTACTTATTATATGTTTGTATTATTGTACTACAATTTTATGTAATTCATTTTAGCTTTTCTTTCATGTTGACCTCTGTTTATTCATTTGAATTAAACATGACTTTAGGACTAAACTATCTCTGCGTTCATTAGCTGCAGCTGTCAAAGAAGTGAAATCTGGTTACTGAGCAACGCGACTGTCTAAGCGTTGGCATCGTTATCATGAGGTTGCAGATTCCATCCTTGGGGATGCCACAGTCATCCATGTCAGGGTGTCTGTCACTTTCTCTCTCTGGCAGGGTAGAATGATTCTCCATGTTCCCCTTCACTCAGCATGTGCACTGCTACCTAGAGTGTGCATTAGAAGAATCAGCAGTTAGTGTTCTCCTCTAAGCGTGTTAAGCTCTATTAGCATTATGGTAGCAGTATTTTGAAAAGATTTACGGCTCGAAGCAAGACCATATTAGCCTTCAATCTTTTAGAGCTGGCATCATCATGAAAGTCCTAGAAGTGGATTGATCTGGTACAACTTTACTGCACAACTAGCTGTCTCGCAATAAATTCACTGATCAAAAAATAGTAAAAAAACAGCAGCACTTGTTGACTGGAGAATTTCCGATTTATTAGAGATACAAAAAATAACCAAAACGCCTTCATCAGGGTTAAAAGACAAAAGTTAATAACATTCCAGCTTTTAAAACATACAAAACAACCAATGAAAACACTCCAAATATAGAAGGTTACATAATCAGCCAATGAGAGGCTGACAGCTCAATTCCACAGGTGAACCACTTCCACCTAAAACTTTTTAAAAATCCTTCTAAAATTCACAAACATAGTTAGTCATCCATTTTATGAAAAAAAAGACTTTTGTTAAATATAAATAAGCTATTTGAAGATATAAAAGCAAAAGGGCCTCCCTCTTTTTTCTTTTAGTTCTGTATTACCTCCTCTTTGTGCATTTTGTATTTGTTCAATACTCAAAAAAGAAAAAGAATAAAAAAATAGAATGGCCCTTTTCTAGTTAAATCATTCCTTACAATTCCTTACAAAAGCTACTATGTTCTGTAATTCTCTCTTTTAGTGGTCCAGATGTCTCTCCCACATATACTTTTCTACATGGACATTGTATTATATAGATAACATTAGTTTTACATGTAGTAAAACATTTTATATTAAGCAAACATTTGTGTATTGGATGATAAAAATGTTTAACATAAAATTTCCAACTCAATTTTTTCTTGTAAGACTGTTTGATATATTGTCCTTTGGAAATTCTCCAGTCAACATGCACTGCTTGTTTTTACAATTTTTTGATCATCATGAAAATCCAAACTAATGGGAAGAGTAAAAATTCAGTTCTTGAGGGTTTGTCTAATGTTGAATACATCAGAAAAATGTCCAGCAGTATTGTTGTGACCAATCCACTCGTACCAGCACAACACAGACTAATAAAAAAACACTGCCATGCCAGTGTTACTGCAGTGCTGAGAACAACCCTCCACCCAAAGTGTATGGATATAGATAAGGGATAACAGGTGAATAAACAAGGAGGTGATCATAATGTTGCACTTGACTGAGGTACATCAATAGTAGTGTGATACATGTAGGGCATTATGAGGCAAAACAGTAAAAACTGGAAAACTGATTGTCCTGGTTTGTCGTAAACAGCATTTATACTGTATATAATTCATGAAGACAGGTAGGATAACTGGTGGGTTTGATAGTAAATAAAATGTCTACATTTGTGTCGTGGAGGCCGATGCTATATTTCATGCACCATCACTGCAAAGAATCTGCCAGGATACACATTTAAAATATGCATGTGTTTTTTAAATGAATTATGAAGCATTGCTATATCTACACAAATACATTATTCCTAAACCTGGACCTTAAAAAGCATTTTTTCTGGAGTTCAAAAAATGTTTCTGCATATTCTGTTTAGGAAGTTAAATGGAGCCCAAACCAGTGAATCATCTCTGAAAGTTTCATGTATTTGACCTAAATAATTCAAAAGTTATGACTTATTAAATGTTGCACCATTTAAAGGCGAAAATAAAAAATTAAAGTGAACTTTTTAAGACCTTCATATTTTAGAAAATAATCAAAATACAAGAGTGAGATTTGAGATGGTCAGTGCTGCTTTTAGTCACACATACTGAGCCAAATTACATTGTCTGCACACACACACACACACACACACACACACATACACAGCTATAGCTGACCTTAATGGAGAATCATCGGCACTTCAGTGCCTATTAATAAAACATAACTCTCTCTCTCTCTCTCTCTCTCTCTCTCTCTCTCTCTCTCTCTCTCTCTCTCTCTCTCTCTTAGTGCAGCTATAGGCCTGTATCCACAGTTGTCCTTCACTTGGGACTCTCTAAAACAGGAGCCAGGGCAGGCACATGTGAGTGACTCACTCTCTGAAATAAACTCTCCAGATAGCAGGAATTAGGAATCACCCCACAGGACTCAACAGAAGACTTAATGACCCCATTTATACCTGTCACTTCAGGCAGCACAAAATGTGTATTCACATACACTTTTAATCGGAAATTAAATGTGGGCTTTTTAAAGTTAACATTACTCCTGGTGGTTTTAAAGGAGAAATATTATGCAAAAAAAAGCTTTTGTCTTTCCACAGAAAACGATGTCAGAAATAATGTGCTTGATCTCTTTTTTAAAAACACAATAATTTACGTTTTCAAAACCAAAGACTGAATTAGTGTCAGAGCTGCACACAAACCTCTTTAAAATGCAATCAGCTCAACTACATTGGTTTCCACTGTGTTGCTGTGAATGTTCAAATGTAAATCACAATGTACAGGATTGCATTTCATCTAGGAGCAGAATGGAATTTGTGGCAAAATGAAATGTAATCACTGTCCAATCAGAACCCACTACTGCAATTGGGTCTGGGCTGAGAAACCAGTAAGGAAGGAGCACTCATAGCTGTAATTTAAACCAGAGAAAATGTATTTCATCTTTCACTTTTACAAATGACTGCATGCTTTTCAGAGCTGAGTAGATTTTAACATTCTCCCAGTTCTCACACTTGGGATGTTTTTACATTGGCCTTTTTTGTTTTTAGACCCGGTTGTGCTTACTCCGGGGCTTCGGTACGTTTGGTTCAGTGTGAACGCTGCTTTTGATCAGTCCAGAGTACCGATCTACAGTCAGTTATCTGGGGTTCGGTCGGTTATCAGAGCCCGGTTACACGTGGGTCGGTGTGGGTGGGTTTGGAAAATTTTATTCATTTTTTTTTTATTCTGACACAAATTCAGTGTTTGGTTTTGAAAATGTAAATTCTTATGTATTCCTTTTCAATAAAGGGATAAAGTGCAGTGAAATGTAATCATGGTTTTGCATTTAATTTTGGCACGTTTCTTGCATGTGAGAAAAAGCAATGCACCTTGTGGACTGAATTTACATTTTTCCATTGTAATGTCTTAATAGGTACCAGCCCTCACCCACCACCCCCTACCAGAGCCATACCCACTTGATTAGTTTTGCCATTTAGCATAAGCTAACAACCTGTGGCGCAAAAAGGGGGTATGCAGCCTATGCGGACTGCGGTGGAAAAGTAATGACAGGACCCTGACGATTTTAACACGCATCTACACCCAACATCACCCCCCACAACCACCCCCACCCCAACCCCACCCCCCCGATGATGATTTTAAACACGTCTCTCCCCCTGGGGGCGCAGAGATTATGTTTGCATACACCCCAAAAATTACGTAGTTGTGCCCCTGCTAACAACAACACTGTGGTAAACACACAGAGTAAATTTGGCATGGCCAGCAACAAATTATTGACAGAGCCTTTAAACGGCTTGTTCTAAAAAGGGACTGAAAGTGTGATTTTGTGCAAGTAACTTTTTTTTTTGTGTAGAGCATTTTTTTTTGGAGGAGTAATGTTTTAATAGTTTTTTAGCACACAATTTTTTGAACTATATTCCCTACATGCGCACATTTTTTTCTTTATATGCGCACTATTTTATGTAGACAGTGAAATGTGTGCAGGACAGGGGTATGCACAGTGCTGCTGATTATGAGAGCAGCTCCGATGCCTTAAAAAGTGTGTAGACTTGATCTGATTGGTGTGTTAAAATAACGCTGATGCTGCGCTGCAGTCTGAGACTGGGCAGTACGGAATTAAAAAAGGCCGACTTCATAAATAAAACAGGTAGAAAAGAAACACAGCGGAGTTCAGCACTGGAGAAGATTTCAGATCAGCAGAGGCTTATCAGCATAACCAACAGCAGCATGTCAAAGGTCACAGAGTACTCAAACTGTGTCACTCACAATCTGCTGATTCATGCTCTTTCTCTCTCTCTCTCTCTCTCTCTCTCTCTATTCCACTCTCTCTCTCTCTCTTTCTCTCTCTCTCTTTATTTTAGCACAGATTGTGGTTTGTAGGTCATGGGCTGCTGAAAAGAACTGAGAACTGAAAATAAAATGAATAAAAAATAATAATATTATAATTTTTTATATATTTTTAAAATAAAATCCATATCCAAAATTTTAATTTAAATTACATTAATATCCATAATGTTTTGGAGTTCCTGGCTCTTACAGATTGTTGGACTGAGATTTTAAGTACGCTATCAGCTGTAATTGATACATTGATAAATCCAGACTCTTATATTGCATTATTTGGGGTTCCACCATCCATTCTACAGGTGACTAAATCACCACTTGGTTGGCAAGAACATTGATCTTGCTTTAAGCAATCTGGGAACCCCTTTTCTCTTATGTAAAACAACTGGACCTACCTGCAATTCCAGAATGAGAATGGTTCTTGAAACTTTTTTTATATATATAAATTAAGAGTTTTGTTCTTAATATCGGAGACTGGATGCATGATTGGATGATTGAAAGTTAATGGGTGCAGAAGATATCTGGAACTTGCTTGTTAAGGAAATATTTTTTTGGTTTAGTTGACCCACCCTTCTTTCTTTCCCTTTTTTCACCTTTGTTTTAGTTTTGTTAGCTTTTGTAATACTTTGAACTTTGGCCTGTTGTTACTTATATTAGTTTATTACTAATTATTGATGTATGGCTTTGCATTTGTACTGTGCAAGTTATGAACATATCTATGTTGTAAATGCCAATTACTTTAAAAAACTTAGCTTAAAAACAAAGCTTAAAAAGCATCTGTGCAGGCAATGGGTACAACTTATAGCTGAATTCAGAATAATAATAATGAAATACATAATGAAATAAATATCAGAAATAAAGTCATAATATACTTATTGTCCTCAATGCCCTGAATTTTAGTTGTGATTTATTAAAAAAAATCTAATAGGCCCATGTTAAAGGTCACGAGAACACTCAAAATGTGTCACTTGCGATCTGCTGATTCACGCTCTCTCTCTCTCTCTTTATTTTAGCACACTCTCTCTCTTTTTATTTTAGCACAGTGGGTGGTGGTTTGTAGGTCATACACTGCTAAAAAAGAAGAGGAACACTGCCCATAAATCATGTGACCACTGTAGGCCTTGAAAGCTCTGTCCTTGTCATTGTTATTGTATGTCGGCCTGACTTGATCATTCTGTAACATACTGCCAGATGTGTCACGGGGAGGACTGCTGGGCATGTTGTTGTGTAATTAACAGTGTTTGTTAGAAACAGATAGGCTGCTTTCTATTTACCTCAGGAATTGGAGGTCAGAGCTGGGAATGATATCAACCCCGAATTTGCTGTGTTCCAGTTAAATTGCTATCGTTTTAGCATTGCCCCAGGTTAGCATTGATAGTCTTATCAGTTGAAGCAGTATATTATGCATCTAAATGCCATGTAAACAGTAAAAGTACTGTGTATATGACAGATTAGTGCTAATACATTGTACAATAGTATTTGTAGAAGTAATTGTACTGCTTTTAGCACTTTTAATGTGGTAGCAGCCATCTTGGAGTAACAATCATTATAATAATACATTAACGTTACACTTTTTACAGATGCATAAAAAAATAGAATATCATTAGTTCCTTTTTTTCAATAATTCAGTTCAAAATGTGAAACTCATATATATATATATATATATATATATATATATATATATATATATATATATATATATATATATATATATATATATATTATGTAGATGCATTACACACAGGGCGATCTATTTTAAGAGTTTATTTATTTTATTGTTGATGATTATGGCTTACAATCAATGAAAACCCCAAAATCATTATCTCAGTATCTCTGCAGAGCTAAAGGAGCATTCTTCACACTTTCAGGTTTCAGAATCCTTATTTAAGGTAAGAGCGCCCTCTCTTGTCTCCACCTGGTAGCACACACTCGGTCATGTATGGTAATAATATCATAAAATAATAAAACATATAAACAGCTTTGGAGTAAAAAAATAAGAGACCACTTAAAAAAGATGACTTCTTTGATTTTAGCAAATTGAAAATCTCTGGAACATAGTTAAAGGAAAATGGATGATTACAATCCATCAAACCAAGTTAAATTGCTTGAATTTTTGCACCAGGAGTGCCATAAAGTTATCCAAAGCAGTGTGTAAGACTGGTGGAGGAGAACAATTAAAGATGCATAAGACTGTGAGTAAAAAACAAATATTGATTTCTAAACTCTTAAAACTTTACGAATAAAAAGTTGTTTTCTTTGCTATTATTTGAAATCTGAAAGCTCTGCATTTTTTTGTTATTTTAACCATTTCTCATTTTCTGCAAATAAATGCTCTAAATGACAATATGTTTATTTGAAATTTGGAAGATTTTGTTTTCTTTTGGCAAAATAACAGCAATATGTAAGAAGGACCAACTCTTTTAACATTAAACACAGCATCACATATTCAAATTTCGGCTTTTCACCCTGGCAGGGGGTCCTGTATGTTTGGGTAGTGCTATATATAGCTGGGTCTCTTTGCTGTAAGCTAATATTATATTGTAAATAAGGAGAATATGTCTCCCACATTGTGACTTAATATACTGTGGAATGAACGTGTTGATGTTACCCACCCATGAGTGCATGCTGATCTCTGGCTGATCTCTGCGGTCATGACCTGGGCAGCATGGGGTGAATGTAAGAGGCTCAGACATGCCCTACAGACAAATGTCTCAATTACACACACACACACACACACACACACACACAATGTCATACAATAGCAGGACATGGGACAGTGGGTACTTGTATACAGTTGTTGTAAAACAAATGTATTAAATTATTTTTTACATCTAATAATAAGACATACATATATATGAATACCTCAGATATATATTATAAGAATAAATATGTAATAATATTTTTGTTGCAAGTATCTATATGTGCAAATAATATGCTCCATATGTACTGTATGTATGCAAGTGTTTAACAACAAAACATCAAATAATACACAGCAATATCTGATAAGTTGTTTTATTTAAAGACTTAGAAACCTGACTGCCTTAAAAATTTTAATAGATTGTAACTGTTATTCAGGTTACTTGATGTCAACTATTTAAGTGTATTTAAAATACAGTTTCATTTACTTAATTTAATTTATTTTCCTAACTTTAAATATAAAAAAATATCAAACAACAATTTGTCTTCTGTCATAATTTATCTGCTTAATGGGTGTGTCCTTACTGCCAGACTATTTTCCAATTAAAGAGGAAATGAATCCAGCTAAAGATAATGACAACTTGCTCTTATGGCATATAACACTGTGGCCATACAGTCAACCACAAAACAGAAGAACAATATATATTATATTCAGTTACTCTTTTTTTCTATTTAACATTTAAACTTATATTTTTTCATCCATGATGGCACTTATGATAAAATATCTACAATAGTAAAGAAAATAATTTAGAAATGGTTTATCTATGTATATTAATTTGTTGGAATAATATGTCCCATATGTTTTATATGTACATAGGTACCAATATGTTTGATGATTGTAATTTCATGCATGTCAGCATTGATTTGCAATGACAGAAGTATATTATATGTAGTTTGTTTAAATGTAAGTAACAATATAATAATAATATTATGTCCCAACTATGTGTGTGTATCAATATGTAATAATAACATGCCTCGGAAGTACTATATGTATGTAAGTACTGTTATGTGGTAAAAAAAATATTATTATCTGTGTGTATTACTTGTGTAAGGATATGTATATACAATTGTAATAATATTTCCCAAAAATATGTACATATGGACATATGAAATAATAATAATAATAATAAGTGCCATTTTATCACATGTAGGTAAGTACCTTTATGTAATAGTTTATGTCCCATATGTATTTAATGTATGTAGGAGCCTGCATGTAATAATACTGTGTCTTATGTGTAGTAAATGCCCCAAATCCACCTTCTTGCTTCTCAGTCTTACCTGTGTAGCACTTGTTGCTTGTTTAAATAAATCAGTGAAACTATTTAAGGACTTTGTTACTGGCCTGTCAGCAGCACCTGATCCAATATATTCTGAATAAATCAGTGCTCAGGTGATAAACATTAACATACAGCACACTTTTTAATGTTTCTTTGTTCAGGAGAGTGACCTCATCGGACAGAAGGGTGGTGAGGTCATCTGTAAACATGTTCTGATGTGTTCTGTGGTTGAGAGTACTGCGGCCACGCCTGCTGTGTCATGCCCCAGGTGCGCTTTTGTGATGAAGAAAGACACATTCAGGAGTGCTGCTAAAAGAGAAGCAGCGTTGGAGGCTACGCTCATGTGTGATTTAGCGTAAAAGCTACTCAGGTGCAGGTGAGCGTGAAAGGTAGAATTAGGGTGTTTGTTACCTTTGTTTTGCACTGCTCTGTAATTGCACGTTTCAGTTGTCAGGAAAGAAATGCAGGCATGAGTCCGAAACTGCTGACCTCATACTAACGTTTCCTGAACTATGTTGTTGTGATGAAGAAGCACAAAAATCTATTATTTACCATTGAGAAACAACATGCAGAAGAGGGTCTGAAATTGTCCTATAGTGAAAGTACTGTGGGTACTGTAGCCATAAAGGAATCTTGGCCTTGGCCTTTGAACTGCAAGATTTCAGGTTTGATCCCTGGTGATACAACCATCTATACTCCAAGAACTGGCCAAAAACTTTTTTTTTTTTTTATAGTAACTTGGGTCACTAATTGCTGGTGATTAGTGTTCTCCTCCATTTTGTGTTAGCAGCAGTTTGTATAGAAGAGGTGGTCTTTTACATGTATTAGTGAAAGCATGTGCTAGTCTTCATCCTTCAACTGTTGGTAACATTCTATGATAGTGGGGTGACCAAGCAATTGGGTTGATACTGGAAATAAAAAATAAATAACAAAGCCAGCTAGCAACAGTTGAAACGTATTTTGAAGAATATGAAAGCAAGGCATAAAATCAAGCATGCCATTGCAAAAAGGAGTTCTGGTGCAGCCGAGCAGCCAGCGTGCTTCGAGGAAAGCGCAGAGACTCGGTTCTGATACATCAGCTCACAGACGCCCTGTGCTGTGGACATCACCCTAGGAGTGATGTGGGGAGAGAATGCCATCTACCCACCCAAAGGGAGCAGGGCCAATTTTGCTCCCTCTGAGCACCGGCAGCTCAGAGGGCATGCCAGAGAGCATGGCAAAGCTGCATGAGCGGGGGTTTGAACCTGCGACCTCCTGCTCATAGTGGCAGCGCTTTAGACCACTGGACCAATCGGCACCCAAATTTAAGTAACTTCAACTCGGTTTCAAGACTTAAATATTACATAGAGTAAATCAGTGAACTGAACTTTAGTCAATCCTTTCTTTAAGTAAACTTCCAGTGTACTATTCAATAAAGTTTGAGAAGCATAGCATATGTTTGTTGTATTTGACATTGTTACAATTCTAAGCTAGGCTAGGCTAGGCTATGCAGCTGTGCAGCTCTCAGTGATATAAGCCAACCAATAAAATCAGAAAAGCAGTAAAAAGAATAAACATTGTGTGTCACATACTTACTAGTTTCTGACTAAACAACCACTTGAATAGTCAATGCACTTTCTATGGAATATTTGGGACCTTGTTTCTTGGAAATGTAACTGAGTAAAAGTGCCAGCATTTTCTCAGTATTCCCACCCCTGATGAATACAAGCTTGTATATCAGCACAGCAGTGGGTCATTTTGGATATTATAATGAGAGTTGGACCCAAAAGCATTGAGGCAATGGCTATCTCAGTAACAAGGGATATTAGGCCTATTGCTGCAACACCAGGATGAGTTAGTAGCTGTAATGAAGAGGAATTATTCATCATGTCTGTCTGAGTGTTTTGTTAGTTAATTCTCTAAGCAGAATGTTCTGGAACCTCATTTGCAGCAAACTGTGAGAAGCATTAATAACTTACGGCTCAGTCCCTGCCCATCACTGCGCTCCTACCAAGCAGGACCTCTAAGGGCTTTACTTCTGGAACTAAAAACATAAACAGATTTATTTCACGAAAGTATGAACATGTTTGAAATTTTAAACAATGAACAATACAAGCTGTATCAACCAATGCCTCTTCAGGCAGTGAGTTTCAGCTGATTGTCCAGGGGAAATCACACTGAATCATACTGAAAGACAGTTGGTTATGCTAGTTTACTAGCATAACTAGCATTTCTCAGAGAAATGCAGCCCAATTTGGTGTAGCCTAGGTTTTGGGAGGCAGCTAATATCTTGGTTAATTTATTGTCCACACCCACTTAATCAATGTCACATTAAAACAAAATATGGAAAAAGTCATTACATTTTGTAATGTAAATATGACATGAATTGTGCAAATACTGGTAGCACAGAGCATTGAATAAAAATAATATTTGGCTTCATTACATTTTGAATGAGCAAAATAGTATAATACATGGATTTAATGTTCTACTACTACCATTCATGCAAAGCCACATACATTAGATCTTAAACAGGGTGTCTGGTAGGTCACCGTATTTCTGGCTACAATAGCTTTGCTGCAATTGATGCTGAAACAAGAGTTAATAGCCTATGAACATGAAGATTAGATAAAAATTGCCAACTCAGGCTTCATCATTATTTATGCTTGATAAAGCAAAGAAATGTACAATTAAAACTGAAGAAAGATGGCAAACTAAAAGAGTGCAACAGAGTCATCATTAAAGTGCTTATTAGTGACTCATTCACGCTGAAAATAAAAGTACTTTTTAGCAGGCTTCATGCACATTCTCACCAAAAACTTCTGGACTGTCACTTTAAAGGCATCTTTATACAATGCAAGAACACAGTACAGGCTATAAGAACTTAATACAAACAAATAGGTCTGGGAGGTTAATCTAATTAATTTGATTAATCAAATTAATCAAGATTGTACATCTTTACATATTGAGGCTACCAGAGCAAATCTCAGTAGATAGACATTTGCCTCTGTCAGAAACCTGTAAAGAAGTATTTTATGTAGCAGTGTGATTTTCATATTCTACACCTTTTCTTTTGCACCATGTTTAATATAAAAGCTGCATGTAAGGTTGAAGGGCTGCTTAATATGCCTAAAAAACTGAATAACATTTTAAAATGGAATGTAAAGAAAACAATAGCTTAAGCATCACTTTAAATTGTGCTGATGTTTACAAATACAAAAATGTACTTGTTATGTAAGAACTAAAATGTTAGCTTGAGCTGCTTCATTGAGAAATATACTAAGTCTGAATTGAATCGTACGACTGATTCTAAAGAACCGACTCGGTGAGTGACTCGGTCTCCCCATCACTGCTGCTCTCTGTCCTCTCGCTCTGAACTCGCGGCCGCTGTAGAGCCGTGCGGAGGGCGGGGGAGCCAGGCTCCCTCATCCAGCGCTTCTGGTGGGAAGAGTCCCAGCGAAAGGACAAGTGGGGAAATGAACTCGACAAATCTGTTCCTGCAGGACTATGGCATAACAACCTGATTACTCTTCTTTTTTTAAGGTCTGAGCACTTTTGGATTAGTTAAACGCTCTTTGTGGGGTTCTGTTCGCTCGCGGTAAACTTTTTAACAAACAAATCAGCGCGCAGAAAACTAACGCTAACTGACTGACTGGAGCTGCGGAGGCGCCGGGAGCTCGCCTTTCTGTGGACGCAGTGGATCGGAGCAAATGTGTATTGTAATGTAAAAATGAAGTCGGGAGAGGAGCAAGCGTGTTGACGGACCGCAGAGGGATTTTTAAAATTAAGTTACACTTGGTTTTCATTTTTAAAATCAACTTTATAAGTTAAAAATGAAAGAAATGTGCACTTCTCCACCTCGCTTCGTGACCCGGACCGCGGCGTTGTTAAGCAACGGTTGATCCGCTGGAGGTGGACGACGGTTTTTAGGCTAACTATAACGTTACGTTTTTAACATGTTTTTCCTTTAAAAACTTTAATAATATTAAACCCCAAGCAATAACCAGGATACTCCAGGTAGCAGGACATCTTTTATCACTAGCAGTCCGGACTAGCCCGCTAAACTCAAGAGTTTTCCCCTCAGAGTAGGCAAACAAGTGGATGTGTGTGGCTAGCATGGCTAGCAGCCCCTCAGGCAGCCCAAGAGACTCGGTGCTGGTGGAAGTTCGGCTCCAGGGCGGAGCGCCGTGGGGTTTCACCCTCAAAGGTGGTCTCGAACACGGAGAACCCTTAATCATCTCAAAGGTAGGCGGGAGAACGGGGGAACCGACTACAAACTAACTAACTGACCCACAAACTAACTAACTGACCCACAAACACGAGGCTGAAGTTGGTTTGATATTCGCAGCTCCAGATTCGTTTGGCTCGATATTCGCAGCCTCGTATTCCCCGGCTGAAGTTGGTTTGATATTCGCAGCTGCCGCTTCACTGAACCACCGTGAACTAAAGGGAGCGTTCACAAACACCCGCTGTTTATATTAAACACCTCACAGATCAACACTGAAGGAGATAGAATGAAGAAAAGCAGTACATCTGTTTATTAACAATGTAAATATACAATATATTATTAAATATGATTTTGTATATTGTAAAATATTTATTTTAATTACTGAATTTATAATTATATATTACAATAAATAATTAAATATATATTTAATAAAATTATATTTTAAAAGCCATTGCGCTCAAAAAATATGAGGCAGATGTTCAAGTGTGATTTTGAAGAACTTTTTCATGTTGGGCCAGAACAAATACACATGATCTGAAGAGTACTAGCCTTCTACTTTAAGAAAAACCTGGAATTAGCCTGGCCCAAGCTGATTTTATACTTTAAAATGAACTGGCAATCTTTGAAAGACTTTTTCATCTTGGGCCAGAACACATACACATCAGATGAAGAGAACTACTCTCCCACTTTGAGGAAAACCTGGAATTAGCCTGGCCCGAGCTGATTTTATAGTTTAAAATGAACTGGCAACATAGCATACCAATCCATAATGCACAATTTTTTTATGTAAAGCTTATGTTCTAGTGTGATTTTGAAGGACTTTTTCATCTTGGGCCAGACCAAATACACATGATCTGAAGAGTACTAGTCTTCTACTTTAAGAAAAAGCTGGAAATAGCCTGGCCCAAGCTGATTTTATACTTTAAAATGAACTGGCAACATGGAATACCGATCCATAAAGCACAATTTTTTTATGTAAAGCTGATGTTCTAGTGTGATTTTGAAGGACTTTTTCATCTTGGGCCAGACCAAATACACATGATCTGAAGAGTACTAGTCTTCTACTTTAAGAAAAAGCTGGAAATAGCCTGGCCCAAGCTGATTTTATACTTTAAAATGAACTGGCAACATGGAATACCGATCCATAAAGCACAATTTTTTTATGTAAAGCTGATGTTCTAGTGTGATTTTGAAGGACTTTTTTCATCTTGGGCCAGACCAAATACACATGATCTGAAGAGTACTAGTCTTCTACTTTAAGGAAAACCTGGAATTAGCCTGGCCCAAGCTGATTTTATACTTTAAAATGAACTGGCAACATAGCATACCAATCCATAATGCACAATTTTTTTTTATGTAAAGCTGATGTTCTAGTGTGATTTTGAAGGACTTTTTAATCTTGGGCCAGAACAAATACACATGATCTGAAGAGTACTAGTCTTCTACTTTAAGGAAAACCTGGAAATAGCCTGGCCCGAGCTGATTTTATACTTTAAAATGAACTGGCAATATGGAATACCGATCCATAATGCACAATTTTTCTTTATGTAAAGCTGGTGTTCCAGTGTGATTTTGAAGGGCTTTTTCTTCTTGGGCCAGACCAAATACACATGATCTGAAGAGTACTAGTCTTCTACTTTAAGAAAAACCTGGAAATAGCATGGCCCAAGCTGATTTTATACTTTAAAATGAACTGGCAACATGGAATACCGATCCATAAAGCACAATTTTTTTTATGTAAAGCTGATGTTCCAGTGTGATTTTGAAGGACTTTTTCATCTTGGGCCAGAACAAATACACATGATCTGAAGAGAACTAGTCTTCTACTTTAAGGAAAACCTGGAATTAGCCTGGCCCGAGCTGATTTTATACTTTAAAATTAACTGGCAACATAGCATACCGATCCATAATGCACAATTTTTTTTATGTAAAGCTGATGTTCCAGTGTGATTTTGAAGGACTTTTTCATCTTGGGCCAGACCAAATACACATGATCTAAAGAGGACTAGTCTTCTACTTTAAGGAAAGCCTGGAATTAGCCTGGCCCAAGCTGATTTTATACTTTAAAATTAACTGGCAACATGGCCTACCGATCCATAATGCACAATTTTTCTTTATGTAAAGCTGATGTTCCAGTGTGATTTTGAAGGGCTTTTTCTTCTTGGGCCAGACCAAATACACATGATCTGAAGAGTACTAGTCTTCTACTTTAAGAAAAACCTGGAATTAGCATGGCCCAAGCTGATTTTATACTTTAAAATGAACTGGCAACATGGAATACCGATCCATAAAGCACATTTTTTTTTATGTAAAGCTGATGTTCCAGTGTGATTTTGAAGGGCTTTTTCTTCTTGGGCCAGACCAAATACACATGATCTGAAGAGAACTAGTCTTCTACTTTAAGGAAAACCTGGAATTAGCCTGGCCCGAGCTGATTTTATACTTTAAAATGAACTGGCAACATGGCCTACCGATCCATAATGCACAAAAAAATTGAATATAAAGCTGATGTTCTAGTGTGATTTTGAAAGAATTTTCATATTGGGCCAGACCAAATACACATGATCTAAAGAGTACTCGTCTTCTACTTTAGGGAAAGCCTGGAAATAGCCTGGCCCAAGCTGATTTTATACTTTAAAATGAACTGGCAACATGGCCTACCGATCCATAATGCACAAAAAAAGTACTAGTCTTCTTCTTTAAGGAAAACCTGGAAGTAGCTTGGACCGAGCTGATTTTATACTTTAAAATGAATTGGCAACATAGCATACCGATCCATAATGCACAATTTTTTTTTTATGTATAGCAGATGTTCAAGTGTGATTTTGAAGAACTTTTTCATGTTGGGCCAGACCAAATACACATGATCTGAAGAGTACTAGCCTTCTACTTTAAGGAAAACCTGGAATTAGCCTGGCCCAAGCTGATTTTATACTTTAAAATGAACTGGCTACATGGTATAACGAGCCATAATGCACAATTTTTTTTATGTAAAGCTGATGTTCTAGTGTGATTTTGAAGGACTTTTTCCATCTTGGGCCAGACCAAATACACATGATCTAAAGAGTACTAGTCTTCTACTTTAAGGAAATTTTGGGATTTGCCTGGCCAGAGCTGATTTTAGACTGCACAATTAATTGGCAACATGGCAGCACAAAAAAAAATATTATTTAAAGCTGATATTCCAGTATGATTTTGGACTTTTTTTTTCAGACCAAATACACATCAGATGAAGAGTTCTGGTATTCTCAAAATCAATGCTTTATACTCATTATTTCTGTGCAAAATGGCTTTCATGTCACGTTGCCAATTCATTTTAAAGGATAAAATCAGCTCGGGCCAGGCTACTTCCAGGTTTTCCTTAAAGTAGAAGGCTAGTACTCTTCAGATCATGTGTATTTGGTCTGGCCCAAGATGAAAAAGTCCTTCAAAATCACACTAGAACATCAGCTTTATATTCAATTTCTTTGTGCATTATGGATCGTTATTCCATGTTGCCAGTTCATTTTAAAGTATAAAATCAGCTCGGGCCAAGCTAATTCCAGGTTTTCCTTAAAGTAGAAGACTAGTACTCTTCAGATCATGTGTATTTGGTCTGGCCCAAGATTAAAAAGTCCTTCAAAATCACACTAGAACATCAGCTTTACATTAAAAAAATTGTGCATTATGGATTGGTATGCTATGTTGCCAGTTCATTTTAAAGTATAAAATCAGCTCGGGCCAGGCTAATTCCAGGTTTTCCTTAAAGTAGAAGACTAGTTCTCTTCAGATCATGTGTATTTGTTCTGGCCCAAGATTTAAAAATTCTTCAAAATTGTACTGGAACAGTGGCTTTTTTTGTGCAAAATGGCTCATTATACCATGTTGCCAATACATTTTAAAGTATAAAATCAGCTTGGGCCAGGCTAAGTCCAGGTTTTTCTTAAAGTAGAAGACTGGTACTCTTCAGATCATGTGTATTTGGTCTGGCCCAAGATTAAAAAGTCCTTCAAAATCACACTAGAACATCAGCTTTAAATTAAACTTTTTTGTGCCTTATGGATCGGTATTCCATGTTGCCAGTTAATTTTAAAGTATAAAATCAGCTTGGGCCAGGCTAATTCCAGGCTTTACCTAAAGTAGAAGACTAGTACTCTTTAGATCATGTCTATTTGGTCTGGCCCAAGATTAAAAAGTCCTTCAAAATCACACTAGAACATCAGCTTTACATAAATACAATTGTGCATTATGGATCGGTATTCCATGTTGCCAGTTAATTTTAAAGTATAAAATCAGCTCGGGCCAGGCTAATTCCAGGTTTTCCTTAAAGAAGAAGACTAGTACTCTTCAGATCATGTGTATTTGGTCTGGCCCAAGATTAAAAAGTCCTTCAAAATCACACTAGAACATCAGCTTTATATTCAATTTTTTTGTGCATTATGGATCGGTAGGCCATGTTGCCAGTTCATTTTAAAGTACAAAATCAGCTTGGGCCAGGCTAATTCCAGGCTTTCCTTAAAGTAGAAGACTAGTACTCTTCAGATCATGTGTATTTGGTCTGGCCCAAGATTAAAAAGTCCTTCAAAATCACACTAGAACATCAGCTTTACATAAAAACAATTGTGCATTATGGATCGGTATGCTATGTTGCCAGTTCATTTTAAAGTATAAAATCAGCTTGGGCCAGGCTATTTCCAGGTTTTCCTTAAAGTAGAAGACTAGTACTCTTTAGATCATGTGTATTTGGTCTGGCCCATGATTAAAAAGTCCTTCAAAATCACACTAGAACATCAGCTTTATATTCAATTTTTTGTGCATTATGGATCGGTAGGCCATGTTGCCAGTTAATTTTAAAGTATAAAATCAGCTCGGGCCAGGCTAATTCCAGGTTTTCCTTAAAGTAGAAGACTAGTACCCTTCAGATCATGTGTATTTGGTCTGGCCCAAGATTAAAAAGTCCTTCAAAATCACACTAGAACATCAGCTTTACATAAAAAAAATTGTGCTTTATGGATCGGTATTCCATGTTGCCAGTTCATTTTAAAGTATAAAATCAGCTTGGGCCAGGCTAATTCCAGGCTTTCCTTAAAGTAGAAGACTAGTACCCTTCAGATCATGTGTATTTGGTCTGGCCCAAGATTAAAAAGTCCTTCAAAATCACACTAGAACATCAGCTTTACATAAAAAAAATTGTGCATTATGGATTGGTATGCTATGTTGCCAGTTCATTTTAAAGTATAAAATCAGCTTGGGCCAGGCTAATTCCAGGTTTTTCTTAAAGTAGAAGACTAGTACTCTTCAGATCATGTGTATTTGGTCTGGCCCAAGATGAAAAAGTCCTTCAAAATCACACTGGAACATCAGCTTTACATAAAAAAAATTGTGCATTATGGATTGGTATGCTATGTTGCCAGTTCATTTTAAAGTATAAAATCAGCTCGGGCCAGGCTAATTCCAGGTTTTCCTCAAAGTGGGAGAGTAGTTCTCTTCATCTGATGTGTATGTGTTCTGGCCCAAGATGAAAAAGTCTTTCAAAATTTGCCAGTTAATTTTAAAGTATAAAATCAGCTTGGGCCAGGCTAATTCCAGGTTTTTCTTAAAGTAGAAGACTAGTACTCTTCAGATCATGTGTATTTGTTCTGGCCCAACATGAAAAAGTTCTTCAAAATCACACTTGAACATCTGCCTCATATTATTTGAGCGCAATGGCTTTTAAAATATAATTTTATTAAATATATATTTAATTATTTATTGTAATATATAATTATAAATTCAGTAATTAAAATAAATATTTTACAATATACAAAATCATATTTAATAATATATTGTATATTTACATTGTTAATAAACAGATGTACTGCTTTTCTTCATTCTATCTCCTTCAGTGTTGATCTGTGAGGTGTTTAATATAAACAGCGGGTGTTTGTGAACGCTCCCTTTAGTTCACGGTGGTTCAGTGAAGCGGCAGCTGCGAATATCAAACCAACTTCAGCCGGGGAATACGAGGCTGCGAATATCGAGCCAAACGAATCTGGAGCTGCGAATATCAAACCAACTTCAGCCTCGTCCCACAAACTAACTAACTAATTGACTAACTGACCAACAAACAAACTAACTAACGAACTGACCCACAAACTAACGAACTGACACACAAACTAACTAACTGACCAACAAACTAAATAACTGTCCAACAAACTAACTAACTGACCAATAAACAAACTAACTAAATAACCAAACTGACCCACAAATTAACTAACTGACTAACTGACCCACAAACTAAATAACTGACCAACAAACAAACTAACTAAATAACTGTCCAACAAACTAACTAACTGACCAATAAACAAACTAACTGACCAACAAACAAACTAACTGACCAACAAACAAACTAACTGACCAACAAACTAACTAACTGACCAAAAAACTAACTGACTAACAAACAAACAAACTAACTAACTAACTGACCAACAAACTAACTAACTGACCAACAAACAAACTAACTGACCAACAAACTAACTAATGAACTGACCAACAAACTATCTATCTATTATTGGTGTGTAAACACATTGCTGAACTTCTGCACAGATGTTTGACCTATTCACACTTGACTGATCTAATCAACTGAGAAAATATTAGACAGTCTTTACTGAAACTGGTTTTGAAACGGCAGTATATATGCAGGTGTAATTGCAACTGATAGGAGCACTTAAACAGGGGTTCCACATATTTTTATAACTTTCTAACTTGCTTAAGCATTTAAAATGAACATGATCAAAGAACATTTTGATGTAAAATTGTGGTTAATTGCAGATAAACTTTTCAATTAACATTTATTTCCAGTGGTGGTGAAATTAACCAGTATTTACACTGACTACAAAACAAATGTATTTATGTACTCTCGAAAGTTTTTTCCTTGGGCACAATTTTGCTGCACAATAAATGGGTTTCTGAAATATGTTTGAAGTTAAGTGCTTCCCAAAAACTACGAAGGCATTAAGTGGCATATTTGTAAATAATTGGTGTGATAATATTCTGGAAGGGAGCCTGTTTTATTTAGATTATTTGTTTAGATGTCACCTTTCACACCACTGTGAACTCTTTGAACCACCAATCTAAGCTGAATGATTGTTCACTTTATTAGCATTTAATTGTGCAAGGCAAAGACAAGCATGCATTGACAAAATGGTTTTCCTTTAATATGAATGTTTAAATGTTTTAAGTATGAGTGTGTACTGTTTTGGGATGGATCTGTTTTAAGGTAGAATCGGATTCTTCCTTCCAATATCTTCCAATATCTAAACAACATTTGTTGCTCATATCGACCCCAATACTTATATCCTTCCCATTTGTATAGATATCAGACATAGCTACATGCTTGTCCTTAAGTTACATTTTATTAATTTGGTCATTTACAAGACAATAGCTGCATTCACATTACCAGGCTGAGGTAATTCAGATTTTTTGCCTTAATGTGAGACAGACCTGGGTTTTTTCAGGGCAGTGATCATTACAAATAAGATTTGATTCAATTTCATATGTGGTTTTGAGTCAGACACATCTAAAATGAAGACATGTGGCATTAAAGTGAACAGATCGTCTTTTTTGTGGCTTTTTTCCTACAGTGGAAAGAAGAAGAATGATGTAAATAAACATATCAGTGTGTGCATTCTATATCTCAGACAGATTAATTAAATCTATAGACACTGTCAAAAATCGAAATCCTACCTGAGCGAAAAAACAAAGTGTTTTGTAATGTGAGCAAAATGCTCTGCTGATTTAACTTCAACTTAACTGTTTTGTATATGTCACAGTTCCTTGGAGGCGTTAGTTGTAATAGTGTTACATTAGCCAACCCGTTACTGTGTATTACAGCAACCAAGAGAGAGATTAACATGATATAAGAGTCAGTTCTAAACTAAAGTTTCAGGCCTCGGACCCTCTCCCATACTGTACGTTTCCATGGATTGTATTGTCATGCACAATTTATGCATGAATGCCTGTGTGTCATACACTTTTTAATAAAACCGAAGGCCACAAGCGTCTAGATCCTAATTAAGAAGTACAAGGTCAGATTTTTGGTGTGACGTTCAGACTGGCGTGAGTAACAGAGAGTGACCGTTTACATTCATAAAATCTCACTCTGTGTTACAGTCACCAATTATGCATGGGCATAATTGGCATCATGTAGGTGCTGGAAGAAGGAAAGGTGGAAGAAGTCTAGAATGAACTTAGTAAACCTATTGGTTCTTTGCTAGAGGGCAAAGATGTTCAAATGTTGTTTTTTATCCAAGATGAAACCAGAAATCCAGAAATGTGTTTTACATTCCTGAGACTAAAAACCAAGTCCATATTATCTCAAAATTAAATCTATGTCTCTGAAATCCAAGTCTGTAGCTATACGTCTTTGAGTCTTTGTGGTTGAAGTTAAGTCTAAGATATATCAGTCTGTGTTTAAGTCAAGTGGGGAGATTCTGAGGTGTCTGAGGTGTAAGTAGGTGCTTGTAAGTAGGTGAGGTGCAAGTTTTGCTTGCAGTCTGAGTAGAGACGTTTTGCTTGCAGTCTGTGATGTGCATGGTGTTGAGAACTCTAAGCCACTTGTAAACTAGAAAACCCATCTACATCTCCAGCTGAACTGGTGCTTGATGGTTTTGATCTGCCTTTAACTGTATGTCATTATGGTTTGTGGGAAAAGATAAGAAGAATAGCCTGCTTTGATTCTTAGATTTTGACGTGAGACTAGTCTGTAAAAGTTTTTAATAACATTGGAGAGGTCTTTGGGTGGTGTAGCATGGAAGAGCTCCAGCCAGGCGCATTTTCTCTGTTAAAGCTCTTTCTTGGCTTTACTGTGGACTGTGTGATTGTGCGTTTTGCTGAACGCTGTGTTGATGTGTGTGTGTGTGTGTGTGTGTGTGTGTGTGTGTGTGTGTTGATGGCTGTGTGTCTACTAATCTCCGGTCCCGTGCTCAGCTTGGTTGCACTATACGCGTACTTGATTTATTATGATTTGTTCTGGAATTCAATGCTGATTCAGGCAGAACAGCGGCGACAACGAGACTTGCAAGAATGAAAACAAGAATGAGAAGGGAGGAGAGGATAAAGGAGGAGGATGTAAAGTACTGTTGAAAAATCTTACAAAGCAACATACTGATGAGCCATAATATGAAAAAACTTAAATTTTTAAAGTATATGTAAAAAGTACACATTAAGTGGAACACTTTGAAACTGTTTCTATCCAGCTAATAATTATACAGACATGACACAAGTCATGGAACAGGACAGGACAATGGACAGTGCTCATGGATGCCTCACCACCCAACTTACAGGAACCAAAGGATCTGCTGTTAATATCAGACTTGGTGTTTCAGATACCACATAACACATTCAGACGTCTTGTTAGGGAGATTGTTATGGTTGGTAGGTTTAATATTGTGGCTGTAGGACAACCAGTGAGTTGGCATTGTAACCTGGTACTTTTGAAAGAGAACGCAGATTTAGGACGCTGTGCGTTTTACCAGGGGGAGACGCAACCTCTAGTCTACCATTAGGAAGGTGGAATTGTCAGTCACTGCTCTGCACTAACTCCAGTCAACACTCAAGTTATATTAAGATTGGTCTCCATTTTCAAGTGCTTGTTTTGTTACAAGCCATGGGTATTGTTTTTCTTTCGTTGATGAATCAGTTCAGGTCAATCATTGACTTTGTCTAAATACAGCCTCCTTGTAAGTGATATAAATTTGATCGTAGTGGTGTGTTACGAAGTGTTTGTATAGATCATGCCTGAGCCAAGAGATTGCTCATTTCCTTTCAGAGCAAAGTCTTAGCTGCCGTCTATATCCCACATAAAGAGAGAGAGCAGTGGCAACTAATTTGTTTTGTTTATCCAAGGTCAAAAAGTAGACATGTCAGCTGTCAAAGTACCCAAGTTGGTCTAATTCCTGCATTTCAGGTGTAAAACAGTTTTCAAAAACACTTGGGATGGTAAAAAATGTATGACTTATCACAATTTATCTAACTACAATTGAAATATGTTTTGGCACTGAGGATGTTAAGTGCTAAAGTGTGTCAAGTATTATTTTGTCCCATTATTTCTGCAAGCATGACTTTTATGTGTGCAACAGTATGTAATATTCGTCAGATTTTTGTTTTAAATTTCTCCTCACATTCTCTGTTAGGGATAGGTCAGGCTGCAGGCAGGCAAATCCAGTACATGTAACCAGTAGTCTTATTTAAAAATGCATGGACTTTGCTGAAAAAGATGCCCTCTCAAAGACAGCATATGTTGCTCCAATACTCAATGTTCTTTTTTGGAGTATTGCTGTAATGTGCCGCCATAGAAGTGAACTGACACAACCCCGTATCATGGACATACCCTGGATTTTGGTCTTGTTGCTGATAAATTCTTTGGTCTGGAGAATACATTTCTTCCAAAACTTTCTTCCAATACTAATAATTTCCTGACCATAGTACATGTTTCCACTGTGTGGTGATCCATCCCAGAGGCCTCCAAGCCAATAGAAGCTGACACCACTTTCACACGTGGTTAACATAAGGCTGCTGTTTTACACAACATATTTTTATGTGGCATTTCTTAATGCAACTTCATATTACAGTGCACAACAAACAGGGTTTGCCAAAGTAAGCATGTGTCCATGTGGCCCTATCAGCATTATTTCTCCTAAAGGATAATTTTTTTATTGAATTTTTGTTCCAAATCTTGATTACAATTCCAAGTTTAATCACTTGAGTTTTGTAGCTCATTAGCAGCCGTAAACTCCCTTGTAACAACTTTTTTTTTAATGTGTCGCTGGCATGAAATACAGGAATGGTGTATATCCAATTCTTCTGATGTGGTGTTATCTCCAAATCATCTTGCATGGCTTTACCCTACTCAGACCTGCAGTTGTTCTTTAGGTTTAGTCTGTTGGGATATTTATGGAGAGAAACTTGTCAGCCATAACGGTCTGTCCAGTCAAATATTTGGAATAGAAACCAAACGCTGTTATTACTTACTTCTTAGATAAGGAAAGACAGCAGAAACAGGCAGAATTACTGTTGGAGCGCAGGCCTAGAGGAAGCAGTATTTCTACTGTTGGACCGTAATCCTCTAAATAATCGAGAGAGCGAGAGAGAGAGTGATCTTTTCTGACATTTCCCTCTCTTTCACCTAGGTATTAACCATTTGCTTAATCATTACTGACTCTGCATGAATTTTTTGCCATTGAAGGATTCATTCCTGGCATCCCTGGAATAGTTTTAGAAGCTACTGTTCCCAGTGGTGTCAGACATGGGAATGTGATGATTTGCAGTGTTTCTGGATTTGTTTTTGGAGACCTTCCACTGCAGGCTTATTATACAGTTAAAGCAACTTTATAAAATGCCGCTTTACTGGAGTAATTAACAATAATTAAACAAGAACTGGAGTGGAAATCCCATTAAGACTGCCACAGTAATCTACCCACACAATACTTGGTACAATTCCCCAGATTTCCTAAAAAAAAAAGGCTTCAGCTGTTTTGTACCTCAATGTTTGTTATCTTTGTGTTTAATTGTTGCTTTAATATAGTGCAAATTAATGAAGCCAATGACCATTTTTCATAAATAAAAAGTAGTTTTTTTATTCTAAACAACAGTTGAATGTTACAGAGTAGGAATGGGCGGTATAACAGTAATGCTGTATATCGCCCTAATAAAACTTGTCAGTAGTAATGGTAACATAAAAGGACAGTTTTTCACAAATTTCTAGCTCTGTGTCTATATTAACAGGCAAAATAGTTCAAACATTCTCTGAAAATGGGTTTTCTCCCCATAGTTTAGCAGTGTGCTATATTCAAAAGAAAGGAACGCCTATATAATAATTCACTCAACTGTGTGTGCAAGTTTAAAGCTTTGTTTTGTAAGTGTGTGTGACTTAAGTCAAAAGAACATGGTCTGCAATGTGGTGTTACAGTAGCGGTTAGCCCGTTAGTAGTCAGCCTGTTAGCTAATCTTAACTAACCAAGACTTCACTCTCTCAGATGCAAGATTTTATCATCAGTACTCAGTTTAGTAAAACAAAAAGTGTACTACACAGTCTGATACTCAGTGTATCTATACTCCAGTGAGCTTCAGAAACATTAATTACTGTGTTCTGTCTGTCCAGGTGCTAATTCAGTTAGACTGACTTGAGTTCTGTGGTGAACATAATGTTAGCTATCATGCTGGCTTAGTGTCTCCTTTGATTAGCTGTGCTAATTTTTTTCAGACTGACTTTTTTATGACTGACTTAATTGTGTGTGCAGTGTTCACTTGCGTAAACAAACTGAACTTTGTATTTAAGAGCAACCCAGAATTTGATGATATTGTAGGACTTACACAAATCCCTGTCCCCAGTAATAATGTATATCCAACCAAATTACAGAGAAAGACATTATAAAATGAACTGTAATACAGTTAACTATGTAAAGATTTAGGAATTGCATTAGTTTTAGAATTAGATTTAGTGTTCATAGTGATTGTATAGAATATTAGGGCTGTCCCTAACGATTATTTTTTAAACGATTATTCTAACGATTATTTTTTTCGATTAGTCGACTAATCTATTCATTGAGAAACATATTTAAATAATTATTTTACGTTTTAAAGCAAACGATAAATTACTATATTTATATATAATAACAACAACAACAACACCACAAGCCTACTAAACCAAACCCCACACTTATAATCACTTACATGTACAGCACGTTGTTTAGATCTATAACGCTAAAAATGGATAAGCTCCCATACACCACAACCGTGTGTTGCACTGTTTTCTGTGACCGCTAGATTTTGTGACCACTGGCAAGTAGTTCTCAGCAGACCGGTGCACTGGCCGATTCGAAACGTGTTCGTTTCTAATGTTTACCCCGACTGGCCAAAACGGTTCAGTTTAGGGCTGAGGGTAAGGTGTAGGTATAGAAAGCTTCCGTTTTGCCAATGAACGCTCATAACCGTGAGCACTGGTCACAAAATTCCGACGGTGACAGAAAACGGTGTGACACCGCAGCGCCGACGGCGCTAGCTAAAATAACTTAAGGCAGCTAGCTTAGCTAAACACCTGAACTTATGAATAATGCTACTGTTTCTGGAAACTGCGAAATGCCATGCACAAATATAAACCAAAAATGTATAATTTCTGCCTGTGGCAGGTTTAAAACCTTTGGTAGACAGCCTTAAGTCTTTTTAAGGACACCCGCGGAGACCCTGATGTAAACGGTAACTTACTGTGTGACCCTGTTGACATAGTGCTCCTGGATGTTTGCGCTTCAAGTGCTCCTTTTGCACGTATGGCAGAGGACCACATTGTTGCCCTTTTGCGTGAAATGCTCCCAAACTTTAGATGCCCGCTGGCGTTTTTTTGTAGCTGGAGATTGCTCTCCGGAGTCCAAGCTCTCTAGAGCTTAGATTCTCTGCCCGAACCCGACATGACCCGAGGCCCGCCCGTAAATCCGACCCGGGCTCCAGAAAATAGTCCGAGATGTAGGCATCTGTTTTTTAATTATATTTTTATTTAAAAAAAAATAACGAAAACTGAAAGTGAAACTAAACTAATTTATTTATAAGCGCTGTTTTCACTACCGCAGTTCTACAGCGGGGGTGTTGTGCCGATTCTGTCCGCGAAGCGGGAGTCAGATTCAGCAGAGAGTCGGATTCGGCACAAACGCGGCGGCACCTCGCGGTCCGCGGTGTCAGTTGTAAGCGCTCGCGCTAGCCGCAAAATACGGCAGAAAACACTGAGGGAGCTGCAGAATCTTCACCTGTGAGTAGAACAAGCAAATCTCTCTCTCTCTCTCTCTCTCTCTCTCTCTCTCTCTCTCTCTCTCTCTCTCTCTCTCTCTCTCTCTCTCGCACGTGAACTCCTCCGCGTTTGACTTGCAGAACTGTGTTTAGCTGTTCTTAAAAATCATTTTAATTAAATAATAGTTCTATGCTTCTATGTTACCGTGTTAATTAACATAATTCTGATCATATTTCGCTCATTAAAACAGCCCGAAAACAGCCAGTTGGAATTTTTGGGCCCGATCTAACCTCTAAAACCTCTAATGCTCTCCACAGGCGCCGCCATGTTTACGACGCGCCGACGCACGTTATGCAAATCGATGTATTTTTGTAATCGATGACGTCGATTATGTCGATGCGTCGCCCCAGCCCTATAGAATATATTACATTCATATTCTATTTTAACATATTGGCATGCTCATTCATTGTTTCTTCTGAAATCAAGAGTAATTTGTTGTCAACTGTACAGGAAAGACCTTTTTACTAGATTTTGGTACATTGCTTTGAGGACTCGCTTGCATTTAGTGAAAGAAGTGTCACCCCTTTATACACATATGGCATTAGGTATGAAGCCAGACTAGATCAACCAAAATTAGATGTGAAAACTAGCTGAATGTTGGTATATAGTGTTATAACACTTAACATCAACATTAACACTTGTGGCTACATGGATATCCCGTTATGTTGTTAGTAGAGTACTAAGTTCCTGACTGGTCCAGCATCTCCAGCTTACAGTGGATTATTTTTCTGAACCACACGTTTTTCTTGCTTTTTATTATGGAATCTTATCTCCTCAAAAATCCCAAGCCAAAATGTTAGTCTAAGGAGGCAAGGCTGGCGTATAAGGCCCCCTCTGCCCTTTTTTGGAAACAAGGTTTTCTTCACGTGAGTAATGACTCCTGCTTGGCCCTTCGACCGGTGGATTCCAAAAGGAGAAATGTGGAATGCTCAAGAAACTTTGTGAAGTTTCAGCTGCTGTGACGACGGTGGTTTAGTATCCCATTGTCCTGAGTTTTGTGTTTGTTTACAGACTCGGCAGTGGCAAACAGGAATCCCTCACAATGATGTTTTCTATTATGAAGAAGGATGTTACGCAAGAAAAGAACTAAGAACTGGGTCTCTGTACTCTCAGTTTGCACCAAAAAGGCGATTTCTGGGATTCCATCCTGAAGTAAAAGCTTCATACCAAGATCCAGATGATTCTGTGGTCTCTTGAGTTTATCTCCTCCAAACATATCATTGATCGAACACACATGCCTGTCAAGTTTGTGACAAAAGAGGTAATACTTCTTACTGTCACAGTATTTGTTTTTAAGGCTGATACACTATATTATAAAGAATTTGCTCACCCATTCAAATCATTGGACTCCAATCACTTACATGACCACAGGTGTATAAAACCAAGCGCCCATGCATTCAGACTGCTCCTATAAACATTAGTGAAAGAACGGGTATTGCTCTTAGGAGCTAATTTAATTTTAGCATGGTGCCGTGATAGGATGCCACCTGTGCAACAAGTCCAGTCGTGAATTTTTTTTTATTAGTAAATATTCCACAGTCAACTATCAGTGATATTATAACAAAGTGGAAGCAAATTTGAACAACAGCAACTCTCTCTGTCAACGTAAAAGCATGGTCAGTGGATGCTGAGGTGCATAGTAAGCAGAGATCGGCAACTTTCAACCAAGTCCATCATTACAGGCCTCCAAACTTTATGTAGCCTTTAGAATGGCTTAAGAACAGTGAATTGATAACTTCATGGAAGGGATTCCATGGCCGAGCAGCTGCTTCCAAGGCTTACGTAACCAAATGCAATGCAGGCGAGCAGATAATTTTGCCAGCGCAGTGTTGTCCAAGAGAAGGTTGCGATAAATTATGTTACTGTAATTTTAATTAATAAAAATATTCAGACACTGGATTAAAATATGACTGCTAGCTGGACTATGAGTCTAGGCCAACTGTCAAGCTGTTTGAGCACTCAGACTGAGAGTAGGGATTGTGAGTGATTTCTCATGTTTAGCAGCTCTAGTGATGGTACACTGTAGTTAGACACTTGTGTTACATTACATTACATTACATTACATTACATTTGGCAGACGTTTTTGTCCAAAGCGACAAGTCAAGTACAAAAGTAATAGGAGTTTAAAGGTAAAAACATCTTTAGATAGGGCTTGAAGGAGGTCGAAGGGAAATAATGGGATAGAGGAGTGAAGTAGGGGAGGTTAGAAGGTTAGAAGTAGTTAGTTTGTTAGAGGGGTTAGGAGAGTAAGTGCTCTTTGAAGAGCTCTGTCTTCAGGAGTTTCTTAAAGATAGCGAGAGATTCTCCTGATCTGGTAGTGGAAGGTAGTTTGTTCCACCATTGGGGAACTCTGTATGAGAATAGTCTGGATTGCTTTGTGTGAATGTTTGGTAAAGCGAGGTGACGTTCATTGGAGGAGCGCAGCGGCCGGGAGGTGTTGTAAGCCTTCAGGAGTGAGTGCAGGTAGGAAGGAGCTGTTCTGTCATCACCTTGTAGGCGATTGTAAGAGCTTTAAATTTGATGCGAGCATCATCTGGTAGCCAATGGAGCTCAATGAGCAGTGGGGTGACATGTACCAAGCAGGGGTAACACTATAATGTGCAGAACAGTGTGTCATGGCCGGTTTTTGGAAACACTTCTCTAGTTAAATGCGAATGGGAAAATGGTACATTCACATTACACAGGCGCATTCGCAATTACTCCTCAGGTAAATTAAACCTGACAAGCAGACTTTATTTTGATATACAGTCATACCATATCATAAACCAAAATTAAGAAAAATAATCCTTAGATTAATACATTTTTTTAAACGTTGGGTGCAGTTCTAATAGTAAGTCGTATTTATACTTGTTTACTTTTTGTACAGGCAATGTATTCTGCTCCTCTCTTTTAAGTCTGGGGCTCAGTGGTGGCTGGGAGCTGACTATGTGCTGACTGTGTTTTGCGGGGGGTCACTGGGTGTAGGGTAGGGTGGGCTTCTGTGTTGAGTCTGAAAGCTCTGGGCTGTTTGTGGCTTTGATGTGGCGCTCGGTGGCTAGCAGGCCTTTGTGGTGGGCGCAGCACTGAATGGCTGAACAGAACTGAAACAATAGCAGAGGAACCCCCACCACCGTACTCACCCTCACTCACTCACACACACATGACACCAACACCACTGTCACTATGGCAACGGGGCGACCCCGGGACGCTACGTGTAGGAGACAGGAGACAGGAAAAAAGGACGATAGGAAACAGAGGAACAGGATACGTATCTGGAGAAAGAGAGAGAAGAAAGAGTAATACACTATATGAATTGGGACACCTGCTCTCAATTTATTCACAGTTTCTTTTGAAATCAAGGGTATTAAAAAAGAGTTTATTCTGATTTTGTCTGAGCAACTGTCTCTACTGTCTGTGGAAGACTTTCTGCTAGATTTTGGAGCACTGCTGTGAGGATTTGATTGAGTTCAGTATCAAGAGAATTGTTGAGTTTTGCAAAAGTATAAGATGGAGCATGTTTGTTCCAAAGAATCCTATTTTATTTGCAGTCTTTCTGTACAGCGACTAGACAAGCTGTGTGTGTGGATTTGCCATTTGTCAGCAATAGTGCAACTTAAAGTAGCAGAATGCCTTAATTAAAAGGGGTATCCACAAATATTTGGACATATTAATTACATTGATACATTGAACGCATTGAATTCACAGGCATGAAGCACAAATCTGTTTTGACATTATTTGTTTTATTAAGTAGCATTGTCACTTTTTTCACCTTAAACAGCAGCTTCTGAATGATGTTGATGCTTCACTGGGTGTAATCCGGAGCATCACATTTACAGTGCCCTCCATAATTATTGGCACCCCTGGTTAAGATGTGTTCTTTAGCTTCTCATAAACTGAGTTTTGTTCAAAATAATATAGGACCACGATGGGAAAAAAAGTAAAGTCCAACCTTTAACTCAAGTAAATTTTAAGGGGGAAATAAAATCCCTGACTAAGAAATAATTATTCTTCATAAAATCACCTGTTCCACAATTATTGGCACCCCTAACAATTCTTAGGAAATAAATTTAATAAAAGTGTTTCTGTCACTTCTACAGTAGTTTACGAAGTTGATCAGAGTATGTAGGAACATTTAATTAGTAATTCACAACTTCCTGTTTCCCTGGGGTATAAATATGACGTGACACAGAGGCCATTTATCTTCAACATGGGAAAGACAAAGGAACATACCATTCAAGTGAGGCAGATGTGTGTTGACCTTCACAAGTCAGGCAATGGCTACAAGAAAATCGCTACTCGCCTACACCTGTCCATATCTACTGTCAGAGGAATTATTAAGAAGTTTAAAACAACTGGAACAGTGGTAAACAAGCCTGGACGAGGACGCAAGTTTATTTTGCCACCACGCACAGTGAGGAGGATGATAAGAGAAATAAAAAGTTCTCCAAAGCTCACTGTTACAGAATTGCAACAAATGGTAGCTTCTTGGGGTCACAAAGTCTCCAAAACAACCATCAGGCGCTATCTACATGCCAACAAGCTGTTTGGGAGGCATGCACGGAAGAAACCATTTCTCACTCACAATCATAAACGCAAACGTTTGGAGTTTGCTAAGCGGTACTGGGACTTCAACTGGGACCGTGTGCTTTGGTCAGATGAAACAAAGATAGAGCTTTTTGGCAACAAATGCTCTAAGTGGGTCTGGCGTAACACAAGAGCTGAGTATGCAGAAAAGCACCTCATGCCCACTGTGAAATACGGCGGGGGATCAGTGATGCTGTGGGCCTGTTTCTCTTCTAAAGGCCCTGGGAACCTTGTTAGGGTGCATGGCATCATGAATGCTCTAAAATACCAGGACATTTTAAAACAAAATCTGGTGGCTTCTGCCCGAAAGCTGAAGATGGGTCGTCACTGGGTCTTTCAGCAAGATAATGACCCTAAACATGTGGCCAAATCTACACAGAAATGGTTCACCGCACACAGAATCAAGCTCCTCCCATGGCCATCTCAGTCCCCAGACCTCAACCCCATTGAAAACCTGTGGGGTGAGCTGAAGAGGAGAGTGCAGAGGAGAGGACCCAGGTCGTTGGATGATTTAGAGAGAATGTGCAAAGAGGAATGGTCAAAGATCCCTCTTTCTGTATTCTCCCATCTTGTGAAACATTACAGGAGAAGATTAGGTGCTGTTTTGTTGGCAAAAGGGGGTTGTACAAAGTATTAACATCAGGGGTGCTAATAATTGTGGCACACATGATTTGATGTTAAATAATTATATACAGACTGAAACACTGCTACTGCACTTTGTAACTTTGGTGAAGTGAGTCATATTTGTTAGGAATTAACCAAAATGAACATTTTTGTCTGAAACTGTCGCTGATAATAATTAAATTAAATTAAATTTAAGTATTAAACATTTTGAAAACATATTTTGAGTTTTTGGCATCCTAACCCAGTTCTTATCCTAGTTTATAGTAATATCTAATTCCGCCTTAGTAATTGGATTTTCAATCCACCTTATATGGTATAGGCACAAGGTTCTGAAAGAAGGCACACTCCCTCCACTCCCTTGCAGTGTGGGGGTGTAAATGTCATCACATGGATTCTTACAGTGCCTGACACTCTAATCTGCTCTCTGGTGATGATGTGTGTGGGTGTGCGTATGTGTGGTTGGGTGTGGGTGTGGGAGTGTGTGTGTTTAAATGTGTCAGCAACAACCTCTGTCTGCTGATGGCACAATAGCAGCTCACCCTCATGACATCAGCCTTTATAGTTAGTGTTGGTGTTATATTCTAAATAAAGGTATTTAAACTGAGGAGTAAATAAAGTATCTGAATGTGAGATATAACTGTCAATCACACTAAAAAAGAAAGAGGAGGAGGAGAGAGAGGAGAGAGGAAGTGAGAGAGGGAGTAATGAGACAAGAGGACATGCAGTAAACCAAGAGGAAAAAGGGGGGACAAAAGAGGTGAAGACAGCAGTAGGAGAGGAGGCAGTTAAGAGAAAGGGAGTGGGAGAGAGGACGATAGGGAGATGAGAGAGAAAGTGGAGTAGAAGGAGTAGAGAGTATACCAAGAGTAGGAGTGAAGAAAGATTGGATAAATAGGAAGATAAGTAGTAGAGAGAGGGGGAGAAAGAGGAGGTGAGAGGGTGATGAGAGGAGATGGGAGAGGGTATTAGGAGAGAGAAACAGAGGGAGATGGAAGAAGTGAGAAAATGGCAGGAGGTGAGAGAGGAAGGAGAGTGGAGGTTAGAGGGAGGTCGGAGAGGCTGTAAGAGAGAGAAAAGGAGTTAAGAGAGAGGACTGACCGAGAATGGGAGGAGAGAGGAGGTAAAAGAAGGAATAAGTGGAGTAGACAAACTAAAGAGAGAGGACAGAGGAGCACATTTAGGGAGGAGGTGAGAAAGAGTTTAGAGAGGGAAGAGACAAGAGGAGACAGAAGGTAAAAGAAGTGGAAAATGTACTTTAACAAACTTCTTTGTTTCTTGAACACCACCCAAAATCAAAAATAAGTCTTCATGAAAAATGGTGCAGCACTCATCTGTGCCAAAATGAACTTCTTTATTTAATTAAAAACATGATTTTTGGCACTAAATGCGTGCTGAACTATTCTTCACAGAGGAAAATGAAGGAAAGGAAGAAAAAAAGAAGAGACAGTAAAGGAAGAGAGACATAGTGTGAAAAGGTAAAGTGAAGGAAAGGTGATAAAGGGAGTAAAGAAAGAGATAAGTAGTAAAGAGGAAGATAAGAAGTAGAGAGTGGAGGAGAAAATAGAAGAGAAGATATGGAGGGAGGAGGAAAAGAGAAAAGAAAAAAGTGAGAGAGATAGGAGATGGAGAAAGAATAGGAGAGGAGAGAAAAGGGGAGCAATAAAGAAAAGGAGAAAGTAGGAGAGATGGAGGAGTCCAAGAGATGGTAAAAGAGTAAGGCCGAGAGAAACAAGAGAGAGGTAAGAGGAGAGAAAAGAAGAAAATGTAAGTAAAGTGAGTGATACGGGAGGACATGCTGGTGAGTGGGAGGAGCTTGTGGGATTAGGAGAGAGAAGGTTAAAGAGGCAGTTAAGAGAGAGAGAGAGAGACATGAAGAGAAAAAGAGAGTGAGATGAGATGCAAGTATGCAAGAGTGGAGGTTAGAAAGGGGATGAGAGAGGAAAGAGAGGAATGAAAATGAGAGGAGAAGGATAATGTAGGGAGATAGACAAGTGAGTGAGTTGAGAGAAAGGGAGGAGAAATGAGTGGAACAGTCAGGGAGGACAGAAAGGTGAGGGAAATGAAGGAGGGAGAGGAGATGGGGAATGAGACAAAGGGGAGAGGAGATAAGAGGTGAGGGAGGGGTAGGAAAAAGAGGAGATGTAGAAAGTGAGAAGTGAGGAGGAGAGGGATAAGTCAGGAGAGGAGAAAGGGGTTGAAGGACAGGTAAAAAAAGAGACAGGAGGAGAGGCAAGATGAGAAAGAAATAAATGACAAGACAGAGAGACACAATATAGACAGAGAGAGGGAAAAGAAACTGAGAAAAGGAGAAAAAATGAAGGGAGGACAGGCTGCTGAGTTGTTGATGTGAAGTCTCTGTGGGGTCTGAGCTACAGATCCAAACATAAACGAGCAGCACACACACACACACACTTCAATATTCTTTCATATTATTACTGAAATTTTTCTCTTGCTTTCCCACACACACACTGCCCTTGCCCCCTCACCTTCTCATCGAGAACTGGGAAGTGCAGGCCGGAATGCAGCCCAGGATTCTGGCATCAGTCCAAGACAGAGAGAGAGAGACAGAGTGAGAGAGACATAAAGAGTGAGAGAGAGAGAGTGAGGGGAAGAGAAGGAGAGGATAAGAGACTGAGTGAAGAGAGAGAAAAGAGGAGAGTGGAATGTCAGTACTGAAATTTGCAAGAGCTCTTGCTGAAAAACGAAAGAGAGATACATACACACACACACACACACGCACACACACACACACACACACACACACACAAGGACGAGCCAAACACACACTTGACGTAGCTGGGATAATAGATGCAGCCTCTCCTCTTAAGCACAGCTTTTTCTGGGCCTGCTTCCAAACACATCGCCACTGGCCTCGCTTTAGCATGAGCCATCAGAGGGACAGCGACCTCTGACCCCAGAGGCGAGGGCGACGGGAAGGTTAAGGGAATTAGGCGCTTTGTCCGGCCCGGTTTAAAGGCTTTGTTTGCACTGCTTTTGGCTCCACTTCTGTAGTAAAAGGCGGCTATTCACCCCTTTTCTGCTGGAAGTTAAGTAAACCCGTCTGCGGGCTTTTCTTTCCGGCTGCGCTCGTGTAGACTGAAGGGATAGACCATGCTTGCTCTCCTGATTATTCTAAGCATGTCACGAATAGCGCTCAGCTCCATCCACTTTTTTGTGAACGAGGAAAACGAGGAAAAGAAAAGGAAGGGAGGATGTCGTAGGAAGCGAAACAAAACAGGACGCAGTTTTTATGAGCGTGTCAAGTGAGGACTGTGACGCATATCCATCGTTCCCGGGTCTCTAGGTCACCTCCACTCTCTAGGTCAGCTGCAAAGTCACGCTCTTCTGCTTCCAACTTGCTTGACGTGATCCTGTCTAGAGGAATGATGAACGAACTAGCAGAGAAGTGGCAAGGGCATCCAGTGAAGGTGTGCTGGGAATTGTGTCTGTTAAACTTTAAAAACAGCCTGCCCAGATGTGAGGGCTGAGGGCAGTGTCCTGGTGGTATCTTGAAGGAGAAACCAGACACTGCTTCACTCCAGAATGCTGCTATTTAAGGTCTGCGTCAAACAAAAAGGTGCTACAGTTACAGTACCAGTCAAAAGTTGTGACACACCTCTTCTCATTTAATGTTTCTTTCTTTTTATGAATTATTTACATTGTAAATTTAATATTAAAGGAAATAAAGTTATACAGGAACACATGTAGAATGATTTGGTGTTAAAAGAAAAATAAAAGAAAAGGGTGGAGTAAGAACTACTGGCTGGGGTTAAAAGTGGAATTAAAATAAAGCAGCGTAGTTAGAAGATAGATGTTTAATTAGAGGAAGTTGGTGAACTGGACTTGGTAAATGGAAAACAATTTGAAGGTAGAAAAAGGGGTGGGGTTAGAAGCAAGACTAATAAAAAGTTGAGTGTGGTAGAGTAATGGGGTGAGAATATCTAGGTAGTGTTTTGGCCAATCCAGAAGCATGCACCTGTGAATCGTCAAACATGTGGAGTTGAGAGATCACTTTTAAACTAATTCTGAAGTCTCAGCTTACTTGATACCTTGTGTTTACAGAATACATTACATCCACATACTGTGTCTGTAACAACTCTGCGAGAACAGTTCCTAGGATGCAGATAAAGCCTGCTCTTTATCTGTATTTATCACTGCTCGAATGGTCCTTTAGCTGAAGAGAAGTCTTAATGCAGGTCCCAGAAGCTTTTACTGAATCTGATCCATTAAGGTCAGCGTAAATGCCGCATACCTCGCTCCTCCGGTGGGACCGTTTTAACCGTTACACTGCCTGAGTGCTTCCTGTCACTAGACTCTTTAGATAAGCCAGTGCTGGCATGGGCGTTGGAGGAGCTGCCCTTTTGTTCTGATCTGGGACTGTGGACACTTCCAGGAGCTTTAGGCGGATGTAATGGATACACACTGCCCTGTGTGGCTAATGTGAAACCCCCTGAAGGGAAAGAGGCGAAAACGCTGATCTAGAAACAGCAGCTCCATTAGTCAGTTTACTTACGTTCTGCGTTAAAAAAAAAAAAAGCAAAAGCTTGTTCTGGGTCTAAATTTAAACCATGGAAATACTGTGGTGTAAGATTTCGTATGGGAAACTGGTAGATACTGTGAAAAAGTAATTGCCCCCCTGCTTTCAATAGCTGGTTACACCCACCTTGTAACGGCAATACCTTTGACTAAGAACTTTTTGTTGTTTTTTAATTGGTGCCTCACAATGCAGTAGGGCTACAGCTCAGGGACATTTTGAAGGCCTGCGAGCACAAAGTGCATAGTTTAGGTCCTGCCATAACATTTCTACAGAACTTTGGTCTAGACCACTGATTTTTCATTGTTTAATCATATTAAGAAAGTGTTGTTACTGGGATCCAGTTTGGCTTTCCAAATGGGCCCCATCATTACAGCCCACCTTAATCTCATGTGTCTCATCTAGATGTGCAGTGTACAATTCAGAGTTCCTTTTTAATGCCTCCTAGTCTCATCCCTGACCCTAAAAGGGCCCATCACTGACATCTATATGTGGGACCAACATGGAACCTGGGAAGTTTTGCTAAGTGGGCCTATTCTTTTGGATTAGTACTTGTTTATTTAAAGCACATGTGTCAAACACAAGGCCCGCGGGCCAAATGTGGCCCGCCACGTCCTTTTATGTGGCCCGCGAGAGCTTGTAAGATCTTAGTGTCTATAATAAATGGATCAGAAGCGTGCTTTGACCAAAAACTACGTTTCCCACAATGCTTGTCGATTGTATTACCCGCGAAGTTACGGCTTACTGCCACTACACGGCAGTGTAGTCATTGATGTGGAAACCCTGCCGGAGGGAAGGCGTAACTTCGCGGGTGAAATGTTTATCCCATAATGTCCAGAAAAAGAGAAGCTGATTCAGACGGACGGCTGTGCTTCAAGGCGAAAGAATGGTATGCCTTTTGTGTTACGAAGAGTGTTACTGACCAAAATAAACGCTTTTTATGAGAGATATAAGTTCTGTGTAAATATTTATAAGACAATAGCTGACAAAATCTGTTTTAATGAGGTTAATAAACATCACTGTGACAGCGCTAGTCACAGTTTCACCGCAGCAAAGGAGGAGGAGGTGAATCACTTATCTAACCAGCCTTTACTGATTTCTGCTCCAATAACCCTTTCAATAACCTCCAATAGCCTTTTATAGTCTTCAGTAGCCTTCAACAGTCTAACCCTGCAGCCGTGGTGTGTGCACTAAACTCCGTAGTTATAAACATTCTGAGGTTAGCAGCGCGCTAACTGACCTGTTTATAATGTAACGTTAATCCGAGCAGTGACTCCGTGACGCTGCTCTGAACTGCTGCTGTTAGCTGCTTGGGCTGAAAGATGAACTGTAGAGAGCTGTATTATCCGGTTAGTGGGGTTAAAACCTTTATTTCCTACACAGAAGAACTTAAAATGTTTTAAAAACGCTCCAGACTGGCTGAGCTGAGCCTGTAGCCCGTGGCTGGGCTGTAGCTCTGACTCAGTGAAGACAGCGGGGGCTTGTGCTGCTGCTGCAGCTGCCACTAGTGGTTGGATGAGGAACTGCTAAATCTGAGGAACTGCTAAATCTATCACATATTCTTAACAGCTCACAATTTTTGATTTTATATTTATTAAGCCTTATTTCAGTATCAAACGTTTTGATCAAAGTTAATATAACTTGTATTTTATGTCATTTCTATTCACTTGAATAGTTTGGTTCTTGATTGATGGAGTTTTTGGATTTCATAACATGACAAATTAAAAGGATTTATGTTAATAGAGCAACAAGCAAACATTTTTTCCATTTAGAGTTATTTAACATTAAAGAGTAATTACATTCATTTTATATTACATTTGGTTACATTTTATTACATTTATAAGTTACATCTGGCCCTCAGAGGACAGCCAATATGCCAATGTGGCCCTCGGCCAAAATGAGTTTGACACCCCTGATTTAAAGTGACATGATGTCACATGTAAACTTTGCAATGTTCTGACTGGCCAGATTAGTGTAGGTACCATGCAGTGAAAAAATTAGCATTAGACTGTCACCCTCTGTCAGTGGACTAACACCCCATCCTTGAATCCTTCATATGAAAAACTATTTGCCCCCTTCTTTTCATCACATGGTTATTCTCACCTTGTGCAGTCCAAACACTTGGCGTAGGTATTTATCAATGTCTCATTATGCTGTGTCTTATTATCTGAGCATTTATAATCTTGTTCTTATTCTGACACCGATCCTGTTTGTGGTCAGAGGTTTTCTGATGGATGGGACCTTATTTAAGATTACACAGATTTGCAGTTATTTAGATGTTGTTCAGGGGTTATGTCCCACTTCCTAGATGATTTTTAGATTCTTAGTTTTTGTGAGGGTTTCCATGGACATTAGATTGCCAGACTGGGCAGATTCCCCGCTTATCATTTTTAACCAAAGCAAATTTGGTAATTACTGGTTATGGATGCTTTATTCCAGTACCCGATAGTAATTTAAACAAGAATAAAGTAGTATCTAGGCTCAGTGGCATCTAGGATAGACCATCACATACTACTTTATTTTAGTGGTAATTTATGTATGTTGCTCAAGACGGATCGGTATTCCAATTTTTTTGGAATGTGTAGCAGTAAAATGCATGAATGCATGTATAATGAGGAAATGAAGTTGAGCAGACATGAATAACATGGGTTTGAACTGTCTGCAATCAAATACAACTCAAAGTATATGCAAGAAATTCTACTTTTTAATCTTTTGTTGCATTTCCCATACTCTCTAATTTATGATTGTAATAACATTAATAAAAACATCAGTGATATATGAGCTTTTAAATAATGCCTTGAGTTTATTACATATTTGTAGAACATTTAACACAAAACTTTTTAAAAGTGTAATAAAGTGGAACTATTCTATATTTGCTGAAGATGCAAATAGATACATTTTTTATTAGTCATTCTTGCATGTGGATGGTCAGCTTTAGAAGAGACTGCTGCTTTGGCAGATGCTGCCAAAGATACTTTCTGCATGGTGGACCTTTATAACTCAGATGGTCAGAGCATTATTAATGTGTGTGTGTGTGTGTGTGTGTGTGTGTGTGTGTGTGTGTGTTCCTAGTTCCAAAGAAAACATTCCTTGCATTTTTAGTGCGTGTGAATTTCTTCTCCAGCTCCTGTTTGTGTGAGAGTGTGTACCACATCTTTTCTTTCTCTCTCTCTCTCTCTCTCTCTCTCTCTCTCTCTCTCTCTATCTCTCTCTCTCTCTCTCTCTCTCTCTCTCTCCGTGTACTTCTCACATCTTTTTTCTCTCTTTCTTTGTGTGTGTGTGTGTGTGTGTGCGCAGGTCGAGGAGGGCGGCAAGGCTGGGTTGCTGGAGTGCCCCCTGTTGGCAGGAGATGAGGTGGTCATCATTAACGGTGTGGAGCTGAGCGGGTTCAGACAGGAGGCCATCTCTCTGGTCAAGGGGTCTTACAAAACCCTAGAGCTCACCGTCCGCAGGTAAGGACTCTTCTGAGACATGCTCACGTGCACACACACACACACACACACACATACATACACACACTTTAATATCCATCTGCTGTAATGTTTTGTTTTAAATATCATATATATCATCCTTTACCTAATTATTATAATTCAGTGGTTGAGATATAATTAGTGTCAATCAGAGTTAATCACAATTAATTGTAAAAAAAATTAACAAATTTAAATTTGGGAGTGAAGAGAACATTGCAGGACACTACTACAACGCAAACACAGACCTTTTATTTAAAAATCAAACTCATGTTTCTAATAGACAGTTGGCACTTATTCATTATCTGTTCCAAAATTAAAGATATTAAAAAAGATTTTTTTCTGCTTTTGTTGGAGTAACTGTCTGTACAATACAATGAAGACTTTCTACTAAATGTTAGAGTATTGTTGTGAGGGATTTTGTTTGCATTCAGTAACAAAAAACATTAGTGGAGTCAGGATATAGGATGATCACCCCCCCCCCTTTCATCTACAACTCCCACAAACATCATCTGAGAAGTATACAGTAATAATGCTCCAAAACTTTGCTCATCTGGGTGCAACTTAATGTAGCTGAATTGCATTTATTAGTAGGAGTGTCCATTAATGTCTGAATATGTAGTGTGTTTGAAAAGGTTCCTCACTTTTTTTGGAAATAAATAAGTAGTTTATAAACTATAAACTGTTAATTGTTCAAAAAGCCAGCTCAGTGGATTTTAAGTGCTTATGTCAGGATTATTTTAAGTTCATAAATCCTGCTACCCTTAAAAATAAAAATATAAGTGCAAGTGATATAGTTAACACTGCTTAGTTTAGAGCAGACATGTATAAAGTTCTTGAGACCGAGGTAAAAGTACAAGTGCTCTATCAAAAAAGTGATTTGAGTAGAAGTTGAAGTGTTCTTTCAACATCAGGCAGCAGAGTAAGAGGCAGAACGGAAGCAGCTCGGTCTTCGAACAAGACCAGCTTGCTCGCTTAAATCGCTCAGTAATGAGGAGCTTCATCAAACTTGGTGACAGTGCAGAGCATCTACCGCTATGATAATGTGAATTTAGAAAAATTCATAACATTTTTAGAATTGTTATGAGAAACAATGCAGCACATAAAAATGCATCAGAGTAAAAGTATTAAACTCAAGAAAAATATATAGTGAATTAAAAAAGGAAGTAGAAGAAAAAATAATACTGAAGTAGATACAGGTTCTGAAGGTTCTTTGAAGCCTTTTATTGATTCAGATGATTCTGAATGGTCTTACATATATGTTTGTGGTTTTTATTTGTGGAATCATTGTGATGATTCAAATAAATCTGAGATTAATGAAGCATACTACAGATGATTCAAATATTTCACAGAATGATTTTTGTGATTCAGATGGCTCTAAAATTTATTTGAAGCATTTTGGTGATTCAGATGGTACTAAAAGTTCTATGAAACTTTGTAGTGATTCAGATGATTCAGAGAGTTAAGTGAATTGTAATGATTCAGATGATACTGAAAGTTCTATAAACCATTTTGATGTTTCAAATTGGCTCTAAAAAGGCCTATGAAGCATTTTAGTAATTCAGATGTTTATGTGAGTTCAGTGAATTGTTTTAATTATTTAGATGGCCAGTAGTTACAGATACAGCATTTTAGTACTTTAGTACAGTAGTGAAGTAGCACATATCTGGTGCATAGTGGTTACTCAGAGAAACCACTTCAGAAATGACTTTTTAGTCTCCACCTAAAATATCTCAACCCCAATCTGCTTTAGTTTAATGGTTTATAATTTGTCCATATCAGTAAATCTGACATTTTGAAAACAAATTCTCTGTGTGTCCGTGAAAGGGTTTGATGTTTGACTATATAGATATTCTAGAAAAAAAAATCAAGTACCCCTTTAATCGCAGAATCTACCTCACTGATGTGATGATCTTAAACTTGTGTTGAGTGTCGAGTGTTTTCTTCAAAAAGCGCTCTTTATCACACCTGAGCCGCAGGTGCAGACATTTAATACAGTCCAGTCATGGTGACTGGCAGTAGCACAGTTTAGCCTGTAGGGGGAACACTGTGTAGAGTTAATCCCCTGAGAACGCGCTGCCACACACAAAGAGCCTGTGTGTGTGTGTTTTGTGCATGTTCATGTGTGTGTGACTGAGAGGGGGAGGGAGGTGTAAAAAGTGAGGTTTTCTGAGGACACATATAATATGGAATTAGAATGGGTTAAACTGGGACATGGAGGGCAGAAAGACCCCTATTGTCACACAATACAGATACCTCCCAACACACTCACACACTTGCGCAAACACACTTGCTGTTTTTGTTCTAGTAGGACAGTTGATGTGATGGTTAATAATTTAATTGATTTTATGAAGCATTTTGAGGATTCAAATGGTTCTGAAAGTACTATGAAGTACTATCAAAAATGTTTAACTGGAACAGTTTGGTTCTGAAGGTTCTTTGTAGCATTTTATTGATTCACATGACTCTAACTTGTCTTGCATGCACTTTCATGGTGCTCCTTATTTGTGGAATTAATGTGGTAATTCAAATAATTCTGAGAGTTTAATGAACCATACTACAGATGATTCAAATAATTGATTGAATCTTTTCTGTGATTCCGATGGCTCTGAAAGTTAAGTAAAGCATTTATGAAGGTCTAAATGGTAGCAATAGTGAAGTAACTTTTTTTTGATTCAGATGATTCTGAGAGTTCAGTGATTCATGATTTAGTTATTCAGAGGATTCTGATGGTTCATTGAAGCATTTTAGTGATTTAAATGGTATTAAAAGTTATAGGAAACATTTTTGTCATTCAGATTATTCTGAATTGTACAGAAAGCAGTTTAGTGATTCAAATGTTTCTGACAGTTCATTAAAGCATTTTAAGGATTCAGATGATTCTGAGACTTCCTTGAAGTGTTTTAGTGGTTCAGATGAGGGTTACTGAAGTATTGTAGTGATTAAAATAATTATTAGAGCTCAGTGAATAATTTTAGTGATTTTAGATGATTCTGAGGGTAAGTGAAGCACTTTAGTGATTCAGATGATTCAGAGAGTTCAGTGAGTGAATCGTTTTAGTCATTCAGATGATGCTGCGAGTTTAGTGAATCATTTCAGTGATTCAGATGACTCTGAGAGTTCAGTGAATCATTTAATTGATTCAGATGACTCTGAGAGTTCAGTGAATCATTTTGATGATTCAGATAGTTCTGGCAGGTGTGAATACATTTTGATTATTTTACTGCAGCATTTTGATAAGTTGGATAGAACTTGGTAGATTTGATTGGTCTACTGGTTCTATAACATTTTGTGGGTCTGATGTTTTATTAAGTTTGATGGTTTCTGACATTTTATGATGTTTCTGGTTGTTACCGGAAGCATTTTGATGGCACAGGTGGATCATTGAATTATGTTGGTGGTTCTGCACATTCTGATGGTTCTTCAGCATGTTTTGATTGTTTTTTCTGATTGGTGGATGTGATCGTGATGGTTCACTAGCCTTTCTCAGGCTAAGTAACATGGAGGGATAATAGTAGGCATTGTGAAACACCTGCTGGGTTGTGTTTGTGTGTGTGATGGAGGGGGGTATGTTTAACAGTGCTTCAGGACCAGTGTGGTGGGGATGGGGGGCAGATTGAGTGAGTGAGTGAGAGAGAAAGAGAGATTTTATATTTTATAATATTGATCACAGGCCCAAGTTCAGCAGACCTGAAGTACAATATAGTGAGTAACTGATTGAGAGAGCAGCCAAACTTACAGACAGACAGACAGACAGCGAGAGAGAGAGAGAGAGAGAGAGAGAGAGAGAGAGAGAGAGAGAGAGAGAATGTGTCTATAGTACTAGTATAAAGAGGAGGTGGGCTTAAGATGCTCGTTTGCATACGAGTCTGGAGGTCATGTCCCGAGGGGAAGGAGGACAAGACAAGGAGACACACACACACACAGATTCTTGCATGCCTGACACACAATTTGCTACTCTAGGTGTTGTTCTATGTTGACTCTGTTAAACTATACTCACACACACACACACACACACACATACACAGAAACACACATAGCAGTGGCTAATACACCAGCAGCTAGCTTCAGCAAGCAGCCAGCGGAACCCAGCAACCGTCTCCACATGGCCTGTGATGTCATCACTCCCCTCTTCTGAGCAGTTACACAAGAGTGGACTTAGGACTCGGCATTCTGGGAAAGAGCAGCAGCAGGAGGAGGAAGTGTGGGCAGAGACCCGGACAAGACAAATGCTCGGGCTCAGGGGTGGAGAACATCATGCAGAAGTCTTAGAACCCCAGCCGCGTCTATCGAGAACCAGAGACTGGATGGACGTCTTGCTGGACTTTCCCTGAATAGTGATCATGATGGTCTGGAGAGAAATCCAGGACAGCCCAGGAGGAGCGTCTTTAGAGCATCGAATCCTGCAAACAACATGTTCGCTGTCTGAGCCTTTGCACCAAACTCTTACTTTTTGAAGCACATCTTAAGCCTTCAAATGTGGACTAGTGTTGCAGACACTCTTCAGACTAGGGTGCTACAGACAAGACAAGTGAGCTTTACTGTCTGAGGTAGCATAATTATAGTTGGAAATGATTTCTGTCTAGTGTACTTCTGAAATGTTATGGGCAAAATAGAACACTAGAGACTGTACAAACTAGTGCAATATATCAATTTTACAAACTAGTGAACTAACTATTTTAAAGAGTAGTACACTAGACACTTTTCAGACTAGTAAACTAGATACTTTTTTAAATTAGTGCACTAGAGACTTCACCATCTTGGACACTGTCTATTTTTTTCAATATCAATTAACAAAATAGTGAGCTATCCAGTTTACAAACTAATGCACTATACACATTTCAGACTAGTGAACTGGAGACTTTTTAAACTAATGCGCTTAATGTAGTGCACTAGAGTTTTTTACAAACTAGTGCACTACCCATTTTACAAACCATCCCACTATTTATTTTACAAATCAGTGACATAGACACTTTTAAACTAGTGCACTCATTTAGAAGAATTTGAAAAACTCAGACTAGTGCATTACAGTTTTAAAACTAATGCAGTATCCAGTTTTCAAACTATTGCACCAGACAAGTTTACAGTGTAGTTCACTATTAATTCTAAATTTATCACAATATCTGTTTTATTATCTATGCATTAAATTTTAACCTACTGCACTCAACACCTTTTGTGTGCTAGATAATTATCAAACTAGTACTTTCTCCATAGTGTGAGGCCCATTTAAGAAGAAGCCCTATCCATTTTACAGCCTAGTGCACTAGACACTTTTTTAAACTAGAGCATTAGAAACTTTTCAAACTACTGCACTATTTATTTTACAAACATGTGCACTAAGTTATTAAAATTCTTTAGCTAGCATTAGACACTTTCAATGCTAAAAGTGCATTAGACAATGTTTAAGTTGTTTCATTAGACACTTTTTAGCTATACTTTTTGGAGTACTTTAGACTTCTGTAGTTCTAGACTTCTGAGTTTAGAAATTATTGCACTTCACAGATTAGTGCACATCTGAGTGCAGGTCACTGCACCTGTGTTGGCTTTTGTTCTTCCGTGAAGAGGCACTGGGAGGTCTGAATGAGAGAGATCAGACTGGTGTCAGATGCAGCTGGTCTCGGATCAGACAGAAGAGGCTGTCATGGAGAACTCGGACTCTAGCACTGATTCAGAACGGTATGTAGCTTTACCTGTTCTTTAGGCCACACACACACACACACACTTACAATCACACACACACACAAGCAAGCACATGCTTAAAACACTTATGGCGTGTATAAATGCTTTAAATGATTTATGGTTTAAATGTAATTTAGGTTTTGGTTTATTAGGTTTAGGTTTATTATCTTATAATATATCATATTGTGTGTCATTATGTTTATATACTGAGGCCTTGTGTTATAGACAAAGTACGTTATTGCGACTGTACTGCTGCAACTCTGCATTTCAATGTCTTGTAATAAATGTGAACGCATTTAATACTGATATGATTTATTTAAAGCAGCAGATTGGTGAAAAAACAGATGAACAGGATTGCTTCCTTAGTTTAAAATGGGAGATGCTAGGCTAATATTGCTAATGAACACTGGCTTAAGAGATGGTCACTGATCCTGCAAGATCCTGGCACTACATTATGTATCACTTATATAATACAGGGGTTTCGATTCAGTTTATTACAATAAATTGTGATACTGTAAGCAAAAAAAATATATAAAGATTTTTTTATTATTGAAAAAAAAATCACTAGTGATGCCCCAACACAAAGAAAGTGAAGTAATTATAGACAATTAACAAAACAATTATACTGTTATATATTGATATTTTTAATCGATAGGCAGTTGAAAAAATATACTGTGTTTTCGAGAATCGGCACAATATCGCAAAAAGTAATATTACAAATAACTCTTGATATATCAATATTTTTACACCTTTAATCTCGTTAGTTAACACTGACTTTTTGATAATAAAAAAAATATAGAAAAAAATATTGTAATATCTTAATATATTAATACTACACCTTCAATCGATAGGCAGTTAATATATAAATATTAGTCATTAGTAAATTATTAGTAAGAAACTAAAATATTTTAATACATAATTTGCAATGCTTTGATATCTCAGTATTTTGTTGTGTCACTGATCTATAAACAGTTACTTAAAATTAATACTTTGTTTAAAATAATCAATTAAATATTTCAGGATGTAGTATACCAGTTTTTTGCATTTTTCATTTTAAACCGGACTGTTTTGAAGATCAGTGTAATTATTTTTAAAAATACTATTATAATGTTTTGATACAGCAATAGTTTCTTAATCTTTTAATCGATATTGTGTTTTTGCAAATTGATAAAATACTACAAAATGCAATATCATGATACTTCAATATATTTCAGTATTTTCTTACAGCCCTACTGTTAATTTTATTGGTATGGGGCAGTATGAGCACACCTGCAACCACACTGAGATCATGGATGGACAGATGGACATCCCTTTTAAGAGAGAGATCAAAGTGGAGTCTGAGAAAAAAGAGAAGAGAACAGGACGAGTAAAGAGAGAACAGTACAGAAGAGAGAGAAGGAAACGAGAGAGAGCAACAGAACAAGAAGGGAAAAGAAAGGATGTAGTCGCTGTGTGATACTCAGGAATGCTGTAAATATTTAACAATGTCTTGTTAGACGATGCTTCATTGCCAAGTGCCTCGCCTAGCACCTGCCCAGCTCTCTCTCGCTCCTTTTCTTACTCGCTCTCTCTCTTTCTCTCTCTCGCTCTCTTTCTCTCTCTCTCTTTCTTTTAAGCTTAATCCTTTCGTCTGTCTTTGTCTCTTTCATTTTTCAGTCTGCAGAAGGCTGAATTATTTGCTTTCGGTGTGATCACAGCTTAATCGTTGTTGTTGTGTCTGTGTGTGTGTTTGTGTGTGTATGTGTGTGTTGGGTTTGTCTGTGCTGTTAATGTGTAACCTGCCTATGCAAAGCAGCAGCAGCACGCCACCTGTTCAGTCCACTCCTCAGGAGTGAACAGCAGCTGACTGGTGTGGCATTCACATATGCTTATGAACATGACACACCTTTAGGCTGGGTGTACTGGGGGGGTGACATGACATTTGGGTCTAACAGTAGTTTCTGCATCTTATTGTTGTTTTCATCATCTAGTTACATTAAATGGACAAGATGGATATTTTTTATATTGCATTCTAAATTTCCAATTATTAATATAGAGTTGGTTCCCATTTGCAGCTGTAACAACTTCCACATTTCTGACAAAGCTTTCTACAATATATTTGTGTGTGTCTGTGGGACATTCTGCCTATACCTTCAGAAGAGGATTCTTGAGTCAGATTGTTCAGTGAGGGTAAGTTCAGGGTTCTGTGCAGGCCAGTCAGGTTCAGTCAGGAACCATACTTCTATGGACCCTGGACCCTATAGCATTATCCCTCCTCAACCAAACTTTACAACTGGCACAATGCAGTCAAACAGGTCATTTCTCCTGGCATTCTCCAAAACTAGACTTGTCTATTAGACTACCAGATAAAGAAGTATAATTTTCACTATATGTGCTATCGGTCTATTTATCCATCCATCCATTTATCTATCTGTCTATAATCTCAAAAAAGCCCTCAAATTGCTGCAAAACTTGGCTTGCAGTTATGTCTCATACAGATATGTAAATAATAAAAGATGTGGTTTGATTAGAAATGATTACGTATTGCTACAGGAGTGACAAGCACTTAATTTCTGCTGAACTGCTGGTGTGATGATCTGATGTGTCTTAAAATACGAAAGTCGGTTACCTCTAGTAGTGATTTAAGGCACACCAACAACTAAGTGTTATGTGCAGGACACGCATGATTTGTCTCTCAGGGCAGGGCTTTCAAATGTCATTGTAACCCAGGTGAAAGTAGACATTGACTATTAAATAGTTAATAAATAAGAATGAATATTAAGCAGAAATTCATAATTTTAATAATTTAGTTAGTGATATTAAAAAACGTATAAAATAAATAAATAGTATTAAAAAAAAAAAAAAACATTATTTCATGTTTTGGTACATTATTTTATCATTGGTTGAAGTTGAAAGGTCATAGCTAACAGCCAATCACAGCACCGATAGTCGTCCTCCATAGAGGACTCGGGGCAGAATCAACGCAGCACACACGGGTGAAGTCGCGTTGGAGAGTAGCTCCATTAAGAAGGAAAGAAAAAGAGAAGGTTTAAGTGGATTTCACAATTTATTTGTTTTTTTAAGTGTTGTTTAGTCTTCTGTCTATGCTGATAGACTGTGGTTTTGTTAGCGTTTAATTTGAATTACTCTCGAGAATCACGGAGGAAGAGTGGAGCTTGGAGCATCACGGCCGCAGCGCGTGATAAAAGTAGATGGCGAGCCACCCGAGTTAGGAGCTACGACTGGGACTGTGTGTTTGTGCGTCGAGAGAAACGATCTTTTTCCCATTCGGAGGGAGTGGACGTTGTAGCGAGGAGCCAGGGTCTCTCAGCAACCGCGGTAAGGCTGTTCAAATTAAAGTGCTAATTTCCCTCTGGATCACGTGAGCAGTGCATGGAGAGCTCGCGCTGCTGAGTAAAAAGGACCGTCTCCATTTTGTTTGCTGAAGGACTGTTTAGCACTAAGGACTCGATTTAATGGACATTGATACAGTTAGATGCTTATGCATATGCCTTGAATGTGTTTAACTGTAAGGTTGATTGATACTGCATTTACAGGTGTTAACTTTCTCATGTGGACTTAGTGATATGCCCTATGTTTTTTTTGGTTGTAATAACTTACTGATAAAGGGTAATACCAAATGCTTGTGATTTAGTTAAAATAAAAATAGGCCTAATTTGATTAATATCAAAGATAGATAATTAAAATAAATAAACCTAGTTATATCAAATAACTTCAAACCAACTAAACAAAAACCGATATTAGAACACTAAGAGCTCAATTGAGATACTAATTAAACTACTGAAACTAACTAAGTTAAGTTAACTAGAGAGTAAGAATTCAAAAAGGGTTTTCTTAACTTACAGGGTAACTGAGTAAATCTCAGATTCTTGTTTGACTCTCTTTTCATCCATATGTGATCATTTTGTCTGTCATGTGTTAAGTATGTAATGTTTTGAAGGATCCTATTTCTTAATACAATTCTACTTCCTAATTTTACATTTTTTTTCATAAAGCCGGCAATTCTAAACTTAACATTGGCCTGTGGTGTTTTCTCATTTGTTTTTGGTCAATGGTTATTTAATCAATAACTGCCCTTTACGAACCTAGTTCTGGTCCAACAGCATCCATCTTATTTTAATATTCGAGGTAAGTGCTACATAAATTTGGCGAGCTCAGCCAGGAGCAGTTTGGGTTAAAATAACAATAGTTGTTGATCAAGATAAATGTGATTAAGCATCCAGACCTAAAATAGACCAAGTCCGGCCAAAATGGAGATAGTTGAGAGAGAAAACGTTAAAGTGCCAAACTCAGTCATTATTAGTGGATTAACAGGAACAGAGCGAGATGTTGAAGTCACTGACTTCTTGGAAAAATATGGGCATATAGGGAGAGTTATTAGAATAGATGATCCTGACTCCCCATACCACAAACATGCCATTGTAGAGTATGATAGTGGAGCTGCAGTCACCGCCCTAGAACCAATACTTCCCCATAGCTATAATAGCCCAAGTGAAGTCATCTTCCACATCAAAGCCCTGTCAAGTGAGTACATCCCCACTGTGACCGAGAGCGCCACCCAGAGTTTCCTAAGAGAACTGCAGAAGGTAGCAAGACTAAGTGGAAAATCCTATGAAGACATCCTGCGAGAACAGCTATTGAAATGCGGAGGAACTGGAGCGGCTGTGAGCTCAGAGCCTGCAAATGAACCTGACACTGAGTCATCCAATATGGAGGTTCAGAGCGAAGAACCACCACCCGAAATTCCTCAGCCACGAGCAGCTGAACATGTTCTTCATGATAAGACAATAGAGCAGGCTGAATCCTCCCAGAGCCCGACAAAGTCGACTGTATTCAGAGCTGCCAGAGTGAATGAAGTTCCTCTTGCTGCCATGAGCTACACTAATCCACCAGAGGTGCAACGAATGGTCGTCGAGCATGTGGTGAGAAGCGAAGCTTCAGTGTCATTGATGAACGCATCATTCAGACTGAGACAATTTTCAGGCAGATGTCCCTGCCCAAGTCATGAGACAGACTTTGATACATGGCGGAACAGTGCTGAACTCATTCTCAAGGACCCAGCTCTGTCTGACTTACAGCGCTCCAGGAAGATATTAGACAGTCTAGCGCCACCGGCAACTAATGTGGTGAAGCCTTTAGGCCCAAATGCCTTGCCAGCTGCTTACCTCGACCTCTTAGAGTCAGCCTACGGGACAGTCGAGGACGGAGATGAGCTTTTTGCTGTATTCCTCAGTACATTTCAAGACTCTGGAGAGAAACCCTCTCAGTATCTACAGAGACTTCAGACAGTTCTTTCCAAAGCACAGAGAAGAGGAGGTGTATCTGCTGATGGAGTTGATAGGCACCTACTGCGTCAGTTCTGCCGTGGGTGCTGGGACAATGTCATGATAGCTGATCTCCAGCTTGAGCGCAAAAGAGACACGCCCCCTCCATTCTCAGAGTTACTGTTGCAGCTTCGTGTGGAAGAGGATAGGCAGAGTGCAAAAGAATCTCGCAAGAAGAAACATCTTGGTGCTGTGAAGCAAAGGGCCAACGCCCATCTGTTAGCTGCAAGCTCTGCTGAAGGTCCCCCAACAGCACAGAATGATATCGCTGAAATGAGAAAGCTGGTCACGGAGCTGCAGAGTCAACTTGCCCGATTAAAGACACAGAAAGCTGAGTCTAATGAGCCTTCCCCTGATGCTGTCGTCACAAAATTAAAGAAACAAGTAGCTGAGCTTCAGAGTCAGCTCACAGATAGGAGAGCTCAAGCGCCACGAAAGACCAAGGCCAGTGCACCAAAGGCGGGTGTAAAGCGCCAACCAAAGAGCAAACTGCCAGACAGTCCCCCAGCTGTTAGCCCTCGGCCTAGTAACAGACCAAGGCCATGGTATTGTTTTCAGTGTGGCGAAGATGGACATATTGCCACTGTGTGTCCAAATGAACCAAACCCGCTATTAGTAGCCACCAAGAAAGAACAGCTGAAAGAGAAACAGTCTCTCTGGGACAGCAGGAATGACCCTGCTTTCTCTCAGCATTTAAACTGAACTCAGCTCTCATTGTGGGGCAAATGAGAACTGAAATGAGTAATGATAGTCCCACCTCTGACATTGGACGCAGACATAAAAGATCCAGTGACACGAGAATCCCAAAAGGATTGATAGGAGCTAAATACACTGCTCATGTACTCATCGATGGACAGTCCTGCAGCTGCCTACTTGACACCGGATCCCAAGTGACTACGGTGTCACAATCATTCTATGAAAGCAACCTTGCTCACTTGAAGATCCACCCCCTGAATGACCTGTTGGAAGTAGAGGCGGCGAATGGTCAAACTGTACCCTATTCAGGCTTCATTGAAATTAACATCACCTTTCCGAAGTCCTGTTTTGGATCTGAAGTCGCGGTGTCCACACTTGCATTAGTTGTCCCGAGCACAAGATCCAATACACAGTCCAAATTTCTGATAGGTACCAATACCTTGGACTTAGTGTATGAGAACTGCCGCAGCGTGAACACCGATTTTCAGACCCTTCCATATGGGTGCAGAGTTATCCTGAAAGTAATGCAGCAGAGAAACAAGCAAAGAGAAGACAGTAAATTGGGACTAGTAAGACTACCAGGAAAGGAACCGAAAGTCATCCTTGCTGGACAGAGCTGTGTCATAGAAGGGCTAGCCCATGTCAACAGCCAAGCTCTAGACCGGTGGATTGTAATCGAACCCCCTTCATCATCCTTGCCTGGAGGCCTGCTAGCCACAAGCTGCCTGCTCACCTCACCTGACAATTCACCAAGGAATCTACCAGTGGTGTTGCGCAATGAGAGTAAGCATGACATCATTATACCAGCAAGGAGTGTCATAGCTGAAATTCATGCCCTGCAGGAAGTAGTTTCAAGCAAGCAAAGCCCTGCTAAGCTAGCACCATCCAACCTCCCGAAGCCCCTGAAAAGTGTAAAGCTGAACTTGAACTTTGATGGCTCTCCACTTCCATTTGATTGGAGAGAGAGGATAGAGAAAAAGCTGTATGCTATGCCCGAAGTGTTCGCTCTACATGATTCAGACTTTGGTCGAACAGATAAAGTCAAACATCAGATAAGATTGAGTGATGAAACTCCCTTTAAACACCGACCTCGACCGATACGTCCACAAGATCTTGACGCAGTACGGAGACACCTTCAAGAGCTTAGTGAAGCAGGAGTAATCCGTGCATCTGAGTCACCCTTCTCCTCACCCATCGTAGTGGTTAGAAAGAAGAACGGAGATGTAAGGCTCTGCATCGATTACCGCAAGCTAAACCTCCGAACCATCAAGGATGCATACGCACTACCTAACCTGGAGGAAGCCTTTTCTGCACTCACGGGCTCTAAGTGGTTCTCCGTACTGGACCTGAAGTCTGGTTATTACCAGATCGAGGTAGAAGAAACCGACAAACCCAAAACAGCTTTCGTTTGTCCATTGGGATTCTGGGAGTTTAATAGGATGCCGCAGGGGGTTACTAATGCTCCCAGTACTTTCCAAAGGTTGATGGAGCGGTGCATGGGAGATATCAACCTTAAAGAAGTCCTTGTGTTCCTGGATGACCTGATAGTGTTTTTGGACACTATTGAAGAACATGAGAAGCGCCTTCTTCATGTCCTGAGTCGTTTGAAGGAGTATGGGTTGAAACTCTCCTTGGAGAAATGTAAATTCTTTCAGGCGTCAGTTCGGTACTTAGGGCATGTAGTGTCCGAGGACGGTGTCGAGACCGACCCCGAGAAGATTGAGGCCTTAAAGACCTGGCCTAGCCCAATGAACCTGAAAGAGCTACGCTCATTTCTAGGATTCGCGGGGTATTACCGCCGTTTCATCCAAAACTACTCAAAAATCGTAAAGCCACTTAACGACCTCACTGCTGGGTACCCACCCCTCAGAAAGACTTACAAGCAGAAAGAGACCAATGGTGAGTACTTCAAGCCGAGAGAGCCGTTTGGAAAGAGATGGACGGATACTTGCCAGACCGCATTCGAGACAATCATTGACAAACTCACTACTGCCCCTGTATTAGGATTCGCCAACCCCAAGCTGCCGTATGTATTACATACAGATGCAAGTACAACTGGGCTCGGGGCAGCGCTGTACCAGGAGCAGGAGGGAGTCATGCGAGTTATCGCATATGCCAGCCGTGGCCTATCGAAGAGCGAATCCCGTTACCCAGCTCATAAACTGGAATTCCTTGCGCTGAAGTGGGCTGTATCAGAAAAGTTCGCAGATTACCTGTACGGTGTCTCTTTTACAGTTGTTACAGACAGCAACCCCTTAACTTACCTGCTCACCACAGCTAAGTTAGATGCAACGAGTTATCGCTGGCTGTCTGCCCTCTCCAACTTCAGATTCCAGCTCCAGTACAGAGCAGGGAAACGGAACCTCGACGCCGATGGCCTCTCACGACGTCCGCATGCTGAACCTGTCAATGACTTGGTGTCTCAGAAAGAAGAGGAGCGAATCCGGCAATTCATTCACCATCACCTACCTGAGTCCGATGAGTTTACTCGTCTCTCTACCAAGACGGTTAGTGCAGTCTGTGAGAAGCATCTAGTCTGTCCTCCTGTGAGAACCAGCGAGAGGAGTCCCATCACCCCGCTTGTCACATCTCTTGCCATGACGGCTACAGCTATTCCTGCAAGCTTGGAGAGCTGCGATGGTTTTCCTGTCATTCCCAGTGTATCAGAGGAAGATTTGCGACAACAACAGAAAGCAGATCCTGCCATCTGTGAAATCCTCCATTTGATGGAGACTGGGGAGACGCCCTCTCCAGCGGTCAAGAGAGAGCTGCCCGACCTTCCCATCTACCTGCGAGAGGTGAACAAGCTGGAAATGAGAGATGACATCCTCTACAGAAAAAGACAGGGTTGCGATGAAACTCACTATCAAATAGTCTTGCCCGAGAAGTACAGAGCGATGGTTTTGACAAGCCTTCATGATGACATGGGTCATTTAGGTTTTGACCGAACCCTTGACCTCACCAGATCCAGATTCTTCTGGCCAAGGATGGCAAATGATGTTGAGAAGAAGATTAAGAGTTGCAGCCGCTGTGTTCATCGTAAAGCCCTGCCAGAGAGGGCAGCACCTTTGGTGAGCATCCAAGTTACCAGACCTCTGGAGTTAGTCTGCATGGACTTTCTTTCCATCGAAGCAGATCGGAGTAACACCAAGGATGTGCTAGTGATAACGGATTACTTTACGAAATATGCAGTGGCAATACCAACTCCAAATCAGAAAGCTCGAACAGTGGCCAAGTGCCTTTGGGAAAGCTTTATAGTCCACTATGGGTTTCCTGAAAAGCTGCACAGCGATCAGGGCCCAGATTTCGAATCAAAGACAATCCGAGAACTCTGTGAGCTTGCTGGCATACACAAAGTTAGAACAACACCCTACCATCCCAGGGGCAACCCTGTTGAGAGATTTAATCGTACGCTCTTAAGCATGCTTGGTACACTCAAAGCTGAAGACAAGACCCACTGGCGAGACTTTGTAAAGCCCTTAGTGCACGCTTATAATTGCACTAAACATGACACGACCGGGTTTACGCCCTATGAGCTCATGTTTGGGCGACAGCCCCGATTACCCATTGATCTTGTCTTCAATGTTCCATTGAACCGCAAGGAACAGAAGTCTCACTCCCATTATGTGCAAGCCCTGAAAGACCACCTTCGGGAGAGCTACCAACTTGCCAGGACAAATGCTGCCAAAGCAGCAGGAAGGAACACAGTGAGGTTCAACAGACGTGTCACTGAATCTATTTTGGATGTGGGTGATAGAGTGCTTGTCAGAAATGTACGCCTACGAGGAAAGCACAAGTTAGCGGACAAGTGGGAAGAAACTGTGCATGTCGTTGTGAGCCGAAAGGGTGATCTCCCAGTCTACTCTGTCAAGCCAGAGAACAAAGACAGTCCTCTCAGAACGCTGCACAGGGACCTCCTGCTACCCTGTGGGTTTCTGCCCGTTTCTAACGAGGAGCCCCCTGCTGTGCCTAAACCTCGAAGGCTAAGCACCCGTCAACATCCGAACCTTGACACTGTCGACCCAGAGCCCAACTCGGATGAAGATGATTTTGTCTATTCTTTTCAGGATCCGGTCGTTGGAACCACGAGGTCCACACAGGAAATTGTTGTGCCTGTGCCTTCCAGTGAAAAGACCCGTCCTCCGGTCGTACTTGCCTGTCCGGATCCTGTAGTTTCCTGCAGCGCCCCAGAAGACCTTGGCCAATCCCCACCTGAGAACTTACCTTCATTGGAAACACAGCGCACCCCTGACATGGAACCTGTAATTGTAAATGGCCAACCTGGACGAGAGAACTTACCCGAACAGACAGCAGACCAACCTGCTGAAGGGAGAGAAACCATAACAGTTGCAGCTGATGCTGGAAATTTACCTGAAACTCAGAAGGAAACAGAGACTGATGAAATACAAGATGATCAAGAAGAAGATGAAAATCCGAGTGAACTGCGAAGATCTACAAGACAAAGAGACCCCCCCAGAAAACTGACATATCCTGAGCTTGGGAATCCCTTAGTAACTATTGTCCAAAACTTATTCCAGTCTTTGAGTTCAGCTATTTCTAGCTCCATGTTAGAATCTATGTTAACTCCACTCCCTGAGCCAAAAGTAGTGTAAGCCTTTTATTCATGCAAAGGGACTTGCATAGATTTAAGAGGGGAGGGTGTAACCCAGGTGAAAGTAGACATTGACTATTAAATAGTTAATAAATAAGAATGAATATTAAGCAGAAATTCATAATTTTAATAATTTAGTTAGTGATATTAAAAAACGTATAAAATAAATAAATAGTATTAAAAAAAAAAAAAACATTATTTCATGTTTTGGTACATTATTTTATCATTGGTTGAAGTTGAAAGGTCATAGCTAACAGCCAATCACAGCACCGATAGTCGTCCTCCATAGAGGACTCGGGGCAGAATCAACGCAGCACACACGGGTGAAGTCGCGTTGGAGAGTAGCTCCATTAAGAAGGAAAGAAAAAGAGAAGGTTTAAGTGGATTTCACAATTTATTTGTTTTTTTAAGTGTTGTTTAGTCTTCTGTCTATGCTGATAGACTGTGGTTTTGTTAGCGTTTAATTTGAATTACTCTCGAGAATCACGGAGGAAGAGTGGAGCTTGGAGCATCACGGCCGCAGCGCGTGATAAAAGTAGATGGCGAGCCACCCGAGTTAGGAGCTACGACTGGGACTGTGTGTTTGTGCGTCGAGAGAAACGATCTTTTTCCCATTCGGAGGGAGTGGACGTTGTAGCGAGGAGCCAGGGTCTCTCAGCAACCGCGGTAAGGCTGTTCAAATTAAAGTGCTAATTTCCCTCTGGATCACGTGAGCAGTGCATGGAGAGCTCGCGCTGCTGAGTAAAAAGGACCGTCTCCATTTTGTTTGCTGAAGGACTGTTTAGCACTAAGGACTCGATTTAATGGACATTGATACAGTTAGATGCTTATGCATATGCCTTGAATGTGTTTAACTGTAAGGTTGATTGATACTGCATTTACAGGTGTTAACTTTCTCATGTGGACTTAGTGATATGCCCTATGTTTTTTTTGGTTGTAATAACTTACTGATAAAGGGTAATACCAAATGCTTGTGATTTAGTTAAAATAAAAATAGGCCTAATTTGATTAATATCAAAGATAGATAATTAAAATAAATAAACCTAGTTATATCAAATAACTTCAAACCAACTAAACAAAAACCGATATTAGAACACTAAGAGCTCAATTGAGATACTAATTAAACTACTGAAACTAACTAAGTTAAGTTAACTAGAGAGTAAGAATTCAAAAAGGGTTTTCTTAACTTACAGGGTAACTGAGTAAATCTCAGATTCTTGTTTGACTCTCTTTTCATCCATATGTGATCATTTTGTCTGTCATGTGTTAAGTATGTAATGTTTTGAAGGATCCTATTTCTTAATACAATTCTACTTCCTAATTTTACATTTTTTTTCATAAAGCCGGCAATTCTAAACTTAACATTGGCCTGTGGTGTTTTCTCATTTGTTTTTGGTCAATGGTTATTTAATCAATAACTGCCCTTTACGAACCTAGTTCTGGTCCAACAGCATCCATCTTATTTTAATATTCGAGGTAAGTGCTACATCATGTTTTGTTTCTTCAGCAGAATAATGTTTACACACACACAGCAAGGATTGTGGATCTATTTATCTATCTAAATCACTATCCAAACATTGGATGCCAAATGGTCCAGCTGGCTAAGCGCTGCCACTACGAATCCCAGTCATGCTGCTGGAATCCTGAGAGAGCATAATTGGCCTTGCTCTCTCTGAGTGGGTAGATGGTGCCTCATCACTCCAAAGGGTGATGTTGATCAGCATGAAGCATCTGTGAGCTGATGTATCAGAACTGAGTCACTGCGCTTTCCTTCGAGCATGCTGTGATGCTACTTGTTAGCTGCAATTCTGCATCAGCAGCAGTTTCAAGAAGAGGTGGTGGCTGACTTCACATGTGTCAAAGGAAGCATGTGCTAGTCTTCACCCTTCTTGTGTTGTGGCATCATCTTGGTATATACAGCTTAATAGGTTAGCCTAGCTTAATTGAGAGAAATAAAATCTAAAAATAATCGTACTGTGTATTTTTGAGGAAAGTACACTGTTAGCATATATACTTACAGCAGACAAGCAGCGTCACTGACACTGCATTTTGCTTTTTAAGGTGTTTCCTTCCTGGTTAATTCCTGTAAGATTGATATGAGCTGCTGTTGCAGTGGCTGGGTGGGACATACAGCTATTCCACCTCTAGGGAACTGGCCACATGCTGTGGATGCTAATGGCGCAGCTGTGCTTTGTATGCTAATAGCCATGCAAAGACAATTGCATATATTTGCACTGGAGAAAGACGGCCTAAAGCTGGCCTGGAGGACCCAATCCACATCCAGTCAGTGTTTGTGTGTATGCTTGTGTGCGTGAGTGTGTGTGTGTGTGTGTGTGTGTGTGTGTGCATGTGCGCGTGTGCGTTGCTATGGTGGCGGTCAGAGCAGACAAAGGTGTAGGGTTGGGGACAGGTGTAGAATAGGGCAGGTGCTTCTTGGTTTCACATCCCATACGGAGACACACACACACACACAGTCACGTACCACATACACAATATAGGCGATTGTACTGGGACACCTGCTCACATCCTGTTTTTGTTGGACTTAACTCTCTACTGTCTGGGGAAGGCTTTCTACAAGACTATCTAGAGTCCTAAACATTCTAGGAGCATTGCTGTAAGGATTTGATTGTATTTAGTGACACATACATCAGTAAGCTCACCTCCCTAGCTCACCTTAAACCTACTGGATGGAGCACCATCACCAAAAAGTTTATGTTCATCTGCTCTAGAGATTCCTGTCCTATCACTACATAAACTAGCAGTAGGTACAACCAAAACCAAAAATGGCTAAATGCATTCATCAGAAGAGGTGTCCACAAATATCTGGAAAAATTGTGTATACATAAGTTATGTGTTTAAAGCAAAATTCCAGTGTATCTTCCCGCACTGAGACAACAATTGAGTTCACATCAATTAGAATCAGTTGGGCGACGTAGGCCCATCTACAAAACTATGTCATGCCTGGCACTGAAAGTGCAACTGTCTCCCCTGCACTCAGCTCTTACTGCGATCTCCAGTCTCTGGATTACATTACCCAGAACGCACCACACCATGACATCACACACTCACACGATTACCTGACTCCAGGAAGCAAATCACCAGAATATTGAATTCACCTGTGATCACAGCGCTTAAGACCATTCAGCACACACACACTTGTTGCTGAGTATTGTTTGGTTTGTCCTGCTTTACAAAGTGGTACTTCCATGGTCTTGATTGCTCTCATTTTTTTTACCTCAACTCAACACAATTTACCTTGAACCCTGGACTGTTACTCACATTTTGGCATGTTATTTCCTGTTGGCTTCTGTTTACCGGCATTGACCCTGCATATCCTGACTACTCTTAGTGATACTCGTTTTAATAAATTCTCTTGTTTGTATCTCCGGCTGTCTGAGATCTGCCTCACCATGACAAACTAATTAGACACCCAATAAACAGATGGTAATGCTTCTGATATTTGGACAACAAGCTGCTTGGTATTAGCGCAGCCTTAGTCCTGTATTTCCAGTTTCTCTGCATTACAACATGGAATTATTATGGAACGTTGAGGGTTGTTTTATTTGATTCGCGCAACATACTGCGCCTACCACACAATAATAATGCATAATATTGGTGCATTTACATTTCAAATCTCTTGGTATATCTATATTAGCTTAGCAACTAGGATGGATTTGTTTTTACCCAGTCTTTCAGACAGACTCCACCAGGTTCTTCGTGTTAGATTTGTTGTGTTGTTGTAAAGCAGTCATTAAATCATACCACAGATCTGTAGTCTTAGATTGGGCTTTCATTTGGCTTGTTAATACATATATACCAGTCGAGTATAGCAACATCCATGTGTTAAGGGAAGGGGTAAACTTCTGTACCAGTCTTGATTTCAGTTTTGGCAGATTGAAAGAGGTTGTCCTCAAGAATTGAGATGTTGAGCAGTCACCCATCATGATGCTACCATCATCATGCTTCACATGCCTAGCACAGATATGGCCTGAGAACAATAAGCTGTGCATAAGAGAGAATTCATTGTCTACTTGTGTGTGTGTGTGTGTGTGTGTTTGTTTGTTTGTTTGTGTGAAGTTGTGAAGAGATATATTGTGTGTATGTTTGTGTGTATATCACAAAAGAGAAAGCTTTCCAGAGAGAGAGAAAGAGCTGTAGGGTATAAGGAACCTGCCCTATGACATCACACCTGCGGCCCCCATTTATGCCTGCGGCTGTGCTGATTGGCCAAGGGAAGGGCAGTCATTCAGACTCCTCCCTGTTGCCTCTGCAGTGTTTTGAGAGAGAGCAGTGGAGAGAGAGGAGGAGGGAAACAGTGGATGTTGCTCACTCTTTTTTTCAGCGTGGATTGTTTCTGAATCTGAGCATTATACAGCGAGCAGGTATGTACGAGTGTACGTGTGTACGAGTGTGCGTGTGTGTGACAGAAACAGAGCGAGTGTGAGGTCTGTGTGCTGGAGTGAGTCACTCAGGTGCTCTGCCGGTCAGGTAGAGTCCACTCTGCAGGCGGCTGGTTGTTGTTTGGGCTGCTGGCTCACACTGAGGGACTTCTGTCTCCACTCAGCGACACCTGATCTGATCTCACACACGGTTCCGGCTACAGGGGTAAGCCTACTCACCTGTGCAGGTGAAACTGCCCTCATACACACACACACACACACACACACACAATACTGAAACTATCTCTGACACCCACACACACACGAATGCATAACAAAATTGCAGCTATAAAGCTTTCTTAACTAAACAGCATTTATAAATACACATACCTTACATAGACAACAGTATTAAAACACCTATTCATTTATTGTTTCTTCTGTAATCAATGGCATTGAAAATGTATCCTGTATTTATCCTGCTTTTGTTGGTGTAACTATCTCTACTGTCCATGGAAGGTTTTGTCCTAGACTTCGCAGCATTGGAGTTAAATGTTGGATGACTTCATCCTCAACTTCTCAACTTTTCCCAAACATATTGAATTGACTATCTATCCATTATTCCAGAGAACAATCCCACCAATCAACAGCTCAGTGCTGGGGGATTTATACCCCTCTAACCCACACCTGGCCTTAGGCATGTTGCCAATATTCTCATGTTTCTCTGCATCCCTCTGAGTCCTTTTCTGTTGGCAATTCTTCTCAACAGAGACTAGACTAGCTGTGTAGGTGTACATCTGTTTCAGCAATAGATACTATCTTAATTAGATTAAAGCATTCATTAGAAGTGGAGTCCACAACATTTAGTCATATTTTTTTTTCAGCAGGATAATACTGCATACTGTCCATACAGCATATTGTGTAACCTAGTGGGGACACTGAGTCACAAGCCAGTCCAGTACCTGTACTCTCTTCCTCCTTAGCCATGTCTTTGTAGTGTGTGCAGCATGTGGTTTTGCATTGTCTTGAAATGTTGAAAAATGCATGAACCACCCTGGAAAAGATTAAAGGCCCTGCAAAAAGCTTGGCACGATGCTCATTTCTATCTTATACCCTACCAACAGTCTATTTTCACACCTTCCACTTGCGTCATTGTTTTGCTATCTTAGCAATGTAAAAAACAACGGTGTGCCACTAACTGAAAACAACCTAGACAGGTATCAACAGTAAGACATTCATTGCTAAATTGGCAGTGAATTGTCAACACAGGCATGTGCCCAACACACATACACTACTGCTTGGTATGGTAGTGTTGAAGACTTCCTGGTAGCTGTGCCATTGAAATAGCAATGTCATAATCAGAACGCACCAGGCTCTTAAATCGAATGGCAAATGACATGCTGATTGATTCATTGTGCGCTAGGCCCAAAACATACTCATGATTAATTAACAGAATTAATAGATTTCTTTTGTGTGTTTCAGCTTAAGGCATATTTTCTAAGTCCTTAAGATACTTATACCTAATGTTTAGTTTTCTGCATTAATGCTGCCATCACAGAAGTGTACTGACACAACTCACAACAGACCCTGACTTGTGGGCTTGTTTCTGAAAAAGGTCTGGAAAGTTGTTACCGTCTTTGGTCTGAAGCACACAGTGTCTATTTTATTCCAAAAGAGATCTGGAATTTGTCTAAACACCATATACTGTATGTTTTGAACGTGTGTTGGTCCAATCAAGAGGCTTCCTAGGCCAAAGAAGTTGACATCGCATCTGGACATCATTGAGATAAGGCTTCTGTTTTGTACATTAAAGGTTTAATAGCATTTGCCAAAGTATTCCTGTTGTTTTGGAACTGCTGGTCAAGCCGCCACATTTTAGGTGGAATTAAAGGTGGAAGGGAAAACTCGAAGGGGAAAATGCTAATAATAGATGAGACACGTCTTGTTAAACTCTTCTAGCAGGCTTTATAAACATTGAGTGAGAGAAAAATAGAACTTGCTGCTAACATTAGGTTGACTAAAGCTGCGTCTTGTATTGGAACTGCTGTTCGAGCTGCCACATTTAAGGTAGAATTTAAAGTGGTTATTTTCTAAACTTGAGTGTTATTTCAATTTACAATTTCAATTTGCTGATGTAACAGAGCTGCACGAGAGGGTCTATGATCTTCTCTTAAACAATGCCTGAAATGGTTGACTAATTTGCCTTGTTGAGTTGTGTTTTTCTCTGGTTTTCTCAGGTTCAGGGTTTTTTGTGCTCAGCTGAAAAAGTCAGATTGTTAATACAGAAGGTGAACCTATAGGCGGAAGGGCAGAATCTTTTCCACAGTGTAGAAGATGAGATGGCCATGTGGTCAGTGCGTGTCTGCTGGGATGAAGTCATTCCTGCAATTTGAATGGATTTGAATATGGATTCTGGTTTGTATGAGGATTTTCTTTTTGATCTTTGTCTCTAAAGGCTTTAAATGAACTTCTCTTTAGCACTCTTCACTATCTCTCCCCATTACACTGATATCACAGTGTAACAGTGTGTGACCAGCAGGATTTAGAAAATTGAGTAACAGCAAAGAAAAAGCTTTCAACACAAGAAGGTTAAAATCCTGAACTCCACAACAGTTATATCATTGTATTCTAATGAACCTGAGCTTCATTACAGTTTCATTCATTTAATTATGAATGAATGAATTTAACTGTACAGACCAGTAATTATGGATTAATAAATTAAGATACTCAGATTAACACACACCTTTCACACGTGTGGCAGAATCCAGGGATGCACAGCAAGACTTATTCATAGTAGTTACTATTTATTTATGTAAGATTTTAGTAATAGTGAATACTGGATAATTTTTTGTGGATACTTAATCATTTATAGTAGTGTTATAGTTGTGATTCATTTATAACAGATACCAAATAATTTACTGTGGAAACTTAATAACTCATACTATATGCTGATTGATTAATATAACACTGTAATAATAGAATATTAAATTATTTGTATAAGATATGAAATAAATCAATGCATATAATGTCTAATAGATGCTGAATAATTCCTAGTAAATACTAAATAATTCATAGTGGATACTTAATCTTTTTTAGTAGGGACTACACAATCCATACTAGATAATGGTTTGTTCATAGTAGAAATAATTCATAGTAAATGCTGAATAAATTATAGTACATACTGAATCATTTGTAAAAAGATACTAATTTAACTAATTTAGTTGATACTAATTAACTAAGTAAATGACGCAACAGTTACTGAACAATTCATAGTAGATTAATTATGAATTCTATGAATTATAATGAATACAGAATAATATACAGTAGATACTGAATAGTTAATAATGAATACAGAATCATTCAGAGTAGATACTGAATGATTTATAGTAAGTACTGAATAATTTAAAGTAGATACTCAATAATTGATAGTAGGCACTGAATAATATAGTAGATACTGAATAATTAATAGTGGATACAGAATAATTCAGAGTTAATACTGATGATTGATGAATGATTCATAATAGAAACTGAATAATGTATAATGGATATAGAATAATTTAGAGTAGATATTGAATGATTCATTGTAGGTACTAAATGTAATCTATTGTAGATACTGGATAATTCAAAGTAGGTACTGAATAATGCAGAGTAATTGTTAAATATTTTGCTATAATTCTACAAATGTTTATGAGTATGTTTTTTTTGTAAGAGTTGTGATTAAATATGCAGTGGTTCTAGTTATTGTATAATAATATGTGCAGAATAAATAATTTTATTTAATAAATAATGCAATATTAAGCTTTCAGTTTAAGGTCACTAACATGAGATATTGAAACATTTGGATTCCTGTCCATTTCGTTATTATGAGAGCATGAGAGAGAAAGAGAGAGAGAGAGAGAGAGAGAGAGAGAGTAACTAGAGGAAAACAGAAAACAGGGAGAGAGGTAAGAGGAGTGAACCCGAGATGGATAAGGATTGAGTCATAGCATCAGAATGCAATATTTCTGTGTGTGTGTGTGTGTGCTTGCGTGTGTTTGTTTTCTTGTCTAATTGATGATGTGTTCAGCAGAGCTGTGGAACGCTCCTATGTTGAATCCTGTAGACCAGCATTCATTCCTGACATCTCAGCTGAACAGTCCCTCTCTCCCCCATCCCTATCTCTCAGTCCTCTCCTCCACTCCACTCTGGATCGCCTTTCCACCCTGTGAGGTCAGACTCACTCTGTCTAGCCTGAACAGATATACACTATGTACTATGAACAAAAGTATTAGGACACCTGCTCATTTATTGTTTCTTTTAAAAATTAAGGATATAAAAAAGGAGTATCCTGATTTTGCAGAGACAGAGGAACTGTCTCTATACTTTAGGGAAGACTTTCTACTGAATTTTAGAACATTGTTGTGAGGAATCGAATGCATTCAGTAGCCAAGTGCATGAATAAGGTCAACTCATCCTTAGCTCATCCCAGAAGTGTTGGATGAAGGCACCATCGTTTCAGAGAGCACAGTTCAACCTCTCCACAGCTTAATACTGGGGATTTATACCCCTTTAACGTACGGCTGGCATTAGTCAGCTAATACACTGCTTTGGAAATTCCTACTCGTTTGGCTGTAGCTCAAATGAATGCATTCAGTACTTACAGTAGCTGAATGCATTCATGAGAAGGAGTGTTCACAAAGATTTCTATGTTTTGATTGCAGCTCAGGTTTGCTTAAGTTAGGCCGCTGTTTATTCAGGATTAATGGAGCGTTCTATTTTAAGGAAACACTTCAGTTCTGCTGTTGATACCAAAATTAATCTGGGGATTCACAGTTCGAAGGGTCAATGTGTGTAAGTGTGTGTTTTTGTGTCTTACATTTTTCTTGTGTGTGGGAATGTCCCATAACCAGGTCTTGTCCAGTTAAACATAATGCCTCAAGGAAGTTGGACACAATTTCTTCTCCTGACCTTGAAGAGCTGTTTACCAACATTGACCCCCCCCACCCCACAGCAGCCTCACTATGAATCTCTCTATCTCTCTCTCACTCTCTCTTTCTCTGTAAATGGCTTACCAGGTCAGCATTCCAGTAACGGGTTGAGCTGGTTTAGCTTTTAAAGACTTTCTCTGCCACATGCATGGGAAGGGTGTGTGTGTGCATGTGTGTGTGTGTGTGTGTGGTCTGTGTTTTTTAAAGGCCACTTTCTTGTTCCTTGTGCTGCCCCCAAAAATAATTACAGGCAAGCCAGATTTGAGAATAAGGTGTGACTCCACATTGAGTCTTGAGTGTCGGAGGTTTGATTTTAAGTTGAGTCTTAAGTCTCTGAGGTGCATTTACAATTAGAGTCTACGAACTGTTAATTCAAGTTGAGTCTTGGGTCTATGGGTCTGAGTTAAGTCTTGTGTCTGAGGTGCAGAGGTGAGAGTCAAGGCTTGAGTATTTGAGATTTAAGTCTGAAATGAGTCCAGAACATCTGAAGTTTGATTTTAAGTTTAATTTTGAGTCCAAGTCGAATTTAGATTTTTAATGTTTCAGTTAAGTCTCAAATCTCTAGGATGTGAGTGTGACTCAGATCTAGAGTGTTTGAGGTTTTATTAAATTGAGTCTTGAGTCTCTAGGTGTGAGTTTGAGTTTAGTCCAGAGTCTCTGAAGTTTGAATTTGAGTTTAAGTTTGAGTCTAAGGTAAGTCTGTGAGGTGCAAGTCGGAATCAAGTGTTTAGTGTCTATAGTGTAAGTCTGAGTCAGGTCTGAGTCTCTTAGGTGTCAGTCTGAATTAAGTCACAAATGTCTAAGGTGTGAGTTGGAGTCAGTTGTGAGGTGAAGTTGAGTGTGAAGTCTCTCACATTTAAATCAGTTATGTCTTTTGGGTGCGAGCCTTCCTCAAGTCTTGAGTCTCTGAGGATTGAGTCAAAATCGAGTCTTGAGCCTCTGAGATGTGAGTCTTTTAATCGGAGTTGAGCCTCAAGTGTCCACAAGTCCCAGTCTGAGGTTTAAGTCTGAGTAGAATCTTGAAGATCTGAGGCTCAAGTCTGAGTAAATTCTTGAGGATCTGAGACTTGCAACTTCAGCCTCTGCAGTGTGACTTAGATAGAATCTTGAGTATCTATGGTTCAAATCCGACTTCTGTCTTCAGTCTCTGAGGTGTGAATCTGAATCTTTCCCCAGATAATGAAATTCTGGGTGTGGTTCATACTGTATAGAGCTTCATATTAAGCTCACTCTATGTTTTCTAGAGAGCAGAGAGGTTGGCATGTGTGGAATGTTTGGAGTGATACAAAGCATAAGGCCCCTGACCCTCTAAAAGCATATACATATATCAACACAGGGTCCAGTAAACCCTCTTGAGTGTTATCATCGCTCAGGTCCAACTCCTATCAGATTCAGATAACTGTCTACCTTAACATACTATAGGTATACATAGTATTAGAAGTGCATTAATTAGAAGGGATGTCTGGTTATGTTTGGACATGCAGCGTGTCTTTATCTTGATAGATAGATGGTACACAAGGTACTATATGCGGCATTGCCAATATCTGTAATGGTTAAAATAGAAACAGAATTACTGACACTGGAATGTCTCAGCCAGAGAGAGCAGCATCAGCGGCTCATTGCTTCACACTAATAACTATCCATCAGAGGCTTAACTTATGTTTAAAATACTGGCAGTATTACTGACACACTGAGATAAAAGAGAGGGAGAGTAGGGAAAGAGAGAGTGAAGGAGTGTGTCTGTGTGAGCGAGAGAGAAAAGAATGAAAAGAATCCTCTTAAAAGCAGTGTAGTTTATCATAGTGTGTTTAGTTTTACGTTTAATTTTAGCCCTTCTCTTTGTTGAATACTGTTTCTAAAGTGAGAAGCAGGAAAAGAGTGGGATAAAGAACATACCTGCCCCCTGTGTATACTATAAACTACTACTGCATAACAGATACCTAGAGTCAAAGTTTAGTTTTAAATTGCTAGCCTGTGACCCAAAGTTTCTTTGGTGTAAGTCTGAGTCAGGACTTTCTAAGAACTGGGCTGCAAGTTTGAATTGAAACTTGAGTCTCTTGGGTTTGAGTCCATGTCAAATCTGAAATTTCTGACAGTTGATTCTCAACAGTGAAAGTTAAAGTCAAGTTTAGGATCTTTGGCAAAGGGAGTTGAGTCTCTGGAATGCCAGTCAGACTTGTGTCTTGAGTCTTTGGGTTAATAGTTTAGGTCAAATCTCAAGCCTTGACTCTCAGGGTTGAGAGTCCAAGTTGAGTCTTGATTATCTGAGGTCTGAGTCCTTAACCCGAGTCTCTGGAAAGCAAGTCAAAGTTAAGTCTAGAGTCTTGGACATGACTCTGGATGAAATCTCAGGTCTCTAAGAGTCAAGTCTCTAAAGTAAGAGTCAAAATCAAGTTTTGAGTTCCTGGTGCCCAAGGTCTCAACTCTTGGGTCTTTGGGTGGTAAGTAAAAATCTGAGTCTTCAATTTCTAAAGTATGCATTTCTCTATTATTTGGGCTCAGTCAAATGTTGATCCTTTGGTCTGATTTAATTCTTAAATCTCTGGTATGTGAATTCCTGTGTTGATTCTCTGGGCTGCAATATTGAGTCAAGTCTTGAGTTTCTGGTGTGCAAGCCTAAGTTGAGCTTTGGGTTTCAGAGCTGTGGCTTCTTGTCTTTAGGCTCCGGGCTGCAAACCTGAATTAAGTCCCTAGTGTGCAAGTCTTAGACGAGGTTTAAGTCTCTGGAGTGTGAGCTCAAGTCCAGTCCCAAGCCTGTCTGGTCCAAATCTAAGTCAAGTATTGAATCTCGTGTTGTTTCTAAGGTGTAGGTTCTTGCCTCATGTCTTTAATGTCCTTTAAAGTTCTTGTTTTGAGTCTTTGTGGAACAAGTTGAGTTGAGTCTCTGAAGGTGTAAGTCACTAAATTTATTTTTTTTGAGGTGCAAGTCCAAGTTAAGGCTTGAGTTTCTAAGGTCAAGTTTTAAGTCTTCTGGGGCAAGTCAGAGCCCTTAAGCCCCTGCATTATATTACCCACATATACAGGTATTGAACAGGTAAATGTGCTCTTTTTTAAATTTGCTTTGGCAGCACAAGGATCGTTCTGTTCTCTAAGCTCTGTTAATTGCGTTAATCGATGTTAGAATAACATCGGTGGGATCCGATTAGGATTTCCAGCGGGCATATTTCATGCTTCATTGGGCAGCTGAGTGCGTCAGGAATGAGCTTGTGTTCCTATGTTTTTTCCCTGCTTTTGCTGCATGAAAAGAACGTTTGCCAGGGGCAAGATTTTTGCCACAGAGCCCAAGTTTGTTTTTTTAATAAACACAGAATTTTGCGGGTTTGCATATTCTGCACAGAAATCCTCCGTCCTGGGGGGTTTGTGGGGGATTGGTTGGATAAATGTGTGATCGAATAGGAATGAGCTATGTTTATTTCTTACTGATGTTTTTTGCTTGAACTGCATGAACCTATGCTCTGAGGAGGATTAGGGATTGTGAGGGTAATGTGTTGAAGGTTGTGAAATGTTAGATAATATGGTGCCAGTCAAAGAAACTTGAACAGCGGTTTTGAAGGATTTACTGAGGAATGGATTTGTCATGGAATTAAAGGCAGTTTTTGCTGCAGGCCTGGCATTTCGAGGAAGCATGGGTGGGCTTAGGCTATCCTGGAAGACCGCAAAAAGGATTTCCACAAAGAACAGCTTGCATGTTTTACAAATCAGTTTATTTTCAGTACTGTGCGAAAGATTGCCCTCCAACAGCCACCAAACTGCATGTTTTCTTATTTGGTGCAAGTCCCCATAATGTAATCTAACTCATCTGTTTGTAGTTTTTTCATCCCTTGTTTTTTCTAGCCACCCCTATTCATTTTCAATGACACCTATCATCCACTTGAAACACGTAGCACCAAGAAGGTAACACCTGGTACACCATGGCAACCTTCTGGCAACACCTTAGCAATCAGCCCATTTCCATAGCAACCATCTAGCAACAAATAAATTAATAATGATTGCTAATTTACCACTAAAAGTAGAGATTTAACATAACATTACATAAGATTTAGAGCATGAAGGTGCTCAGTCAGCAGGAACTGGTAACTTGCAATAGATCTTTATGTGCAATATTTGTGCATTTGGAATATTATTGTTTTCTATAAGAATAACAGCCTGAAATTATCTGTTGGGATGGCTGAGTTAATTTGGGCAGAGATGTAATAAAAAAGAGAGATAATGAGACCGTGAGAGAGAGAAGTGGAATAGAGAGATTGAGAAAGATAGAGAGGTATTGACAGAGATAAATTGAGAAAGAGGGAGAGAGAGAGAGAAGCATGCTGACTGAGTAATAAGTGAAGTATGATTCTCCTTTATGACTTTCCCACGACACCTTGGACCTAATCAGATATAGGAGTGTCCAGGTGTGGTTAAGTGTGGTGTGTGTGTGTGTCTCATGTCATAGTTCCCAAACACGAATCTCATTTAGAACCGAATAGAAACTGAACTGGACTGATTTTAATGCATTTAACTGAATTTGCTTGCAGGTCGTGTGTGAAAACACATGCTTCCCTATGTGGGTGTGTGATTGTGTGAGCGTGTGTGTGTTTGTGTGTACTCTTTATCTTGTGCAGCATGAGGAAGTGTGTGTTGTAGCTCTGGTTTAACTGTAGCTGCTTCCTGGGGCTTTTTTGCTGATCATTTTAGTTTATCTCAAATTTTTGTGAGATGTTCAAAGTCCTGTTCTTCATGTCATCTTCCTTATACCCGCTGAACCGTCTCCTTAAAGGTGACAGTTTTGCAAAATTCCCCCAGTGCAGTCAGTCGAGATTAGCTGGGCTACATACAGTAGTACACTGTTTAAAAATAATTATTTTTGTTAAATGTTTTAGTTCTGTTAAAATTATTCTGCAACTACTAAAAAAAAAAAATGTATTACCTACCAATTATTCAGTATTTCCTATCAATTATTCAGTAACTTATATGATGTTTATTGTATCTTTTATAAATTAACACTTACAATTATATATTCAGTATCCACCATTGATTTTGCAGTATGAATTATTTACTAGAATACAGGGTTTCCTGCAGCAGTACCTTAAGTAAGGCGGCTGCCTTAACAACAATAAACATATCAATATTTGACACCACATATCGATTCAATATAGTACAACTAAAACAATACAATATATCTATGTAATTTCCAATAATTCAGGTGCCTGCCTGATGACCCCTGAGAAGAGCTTGCACTGAAGTTTGTGTTAGAGTTTGGATGAAGGGGATTGGTGTGGTCCTGCTCTTGTAATAATTTGTCTCATGAGTTTTGTAGACGTCTGAGTACTTGGCAGTTGAGGCACGGACCATGAACATAGTTCGCTATGCTTCTGGATTCTTGTCGAGCCAGTATCAGATGGTAGTGGTTGCTGTGTTCTGCTCACGCAACTAATAATGTGATTTATTGTGTGTGATTGTGCTTAGGTAAGTGTGTTGTTGCCATAGTTAAAGGAAGTGAGCTTAGATTAAGGAGGGATTCTGTTTGTTCATTGGTTATTTTTTGGTAGGTCTGTTACTTGGCAGTTGAGGCAATGGACCATGAACATAGTGTTAGGCTGTGCTTCTGGATTCTTGTCGAGCCAGTATCAGATTGTGGTGGTTTTGCTATTGTTGTTAGTTGAGTGAGTAGTAGATCCTGGCTGAGCCCTATGCATAACCCCAGCTGTTAGGTGCAGGATTTGTCAATTTCCTGTATTATATTACTATGTAATTTCCAATAATTCAGTAACCACTAAAATGTATTCAGTGTCCGCAATGAATTATACAAGATCTGTGAATTAGTCAATATCCTCTATGAATTTGTCATGATGCGCACAGAATTGCAGACACGTGCAGATACTGATAAAAATATAGGTTTATTATAAAAATAAACAGATGTAATACGTGGTTGATACAGAAAACAGTTAATCACCAGAAACCAGAGCAATGTAGACAAAACCATACCATAAACGAGAGACAGTCCAGAGTTCATACACGAGAGATCCAATGTCAGAGGTAATACAAGAGGCAGTAGTGAAAACACAGTCCAGGTAATACACAAGCAATCCAATATCAGAGGCAAGGCAATAATCGGCGTCGAGAAAACAAAGGCAAGGTCATACACAAGATAAACTGAGACAAGAGATATAGAACGCTTTGTAATGAGGAGAACCTACAATACGCGGCGTGGGTGTTTGTGTGGAGTGCTCTTTTATAGTGCCAGTAATCAGTATTCAGGACTTCCTGGAGGAAGCAGGTGAGGTGTCACATGATCAGGTGAGTGCGTGATGTCAGCGGGTGGTGCATTCTGGGTAATGTAGTTGTTGACCTGAGAACCTCCGTTAGAGCTGGGTGTGGAAGGGACAGAGGAGCTAACAGCACCAGACGTGACAGAATTATTCAGTATCCACTATGAATTATTTAGTATCCACTGTGTTTTATTCAATATCCACTATGGATTATTTTATATCCACAATGAATTAGTCTGTATCCATGCTGTATTATTTAGCATCTACTATAAATTACTACTGTAAATTATTAATTAGCTACTAATTATTTAGTATCTATTAAGAATTATTCAGTTACTACTGATCATTCTGTAACTACTAGAAGCTAATTCGTATTCACTATGATTTTTTTGGTATTCACTATTTATTATTTAGCATACAATAAGTATTGTTTAGTATGCAAACACTTTTATTCAGTATCTACTATACCTTCTAGAAAATATACACTATGTATTACTGAGTATCCATTCTGAATAATTTAGTTTCCACTATGTATTATTCAGTATCCAATATGAATAATTTTGTTTTGTCTGTGTCCATGCTGTATTAATCAGTTTCTACTATGGATTGCTTAGCATCCACTATGAATTACTACTATGTTATTTATTTTCTACTAATCATTCAGTAGCTATTAAAAATTGTTCAGTAACTATTGATCATTCGGTATTTACTGGAAGCTAAACAGTATCCACTATGAATTATTTGGAATCCACCATTTATTATTCAGCATCAAACATCAAACACGCGCACACACACACACACACATACACACAAATCACACACAAGCAAATGCCTTACAGGAATAACACTCTCCTCTGCCCATATCCGGTACAGATATTGTCTAACATAGAACAGAGCAATATTCATAGTGTGTGTGTGTGTGTGTGTGTGAGAATGTGTGGTTAAAGGCCAGACTGGTGCCTCCTTAGCCAAATATGGCTTAAACTGGCAAACAGAAGTTGCTAATCAATGCTGAAGGCTGCCAAGACTGGGCTCTGCTAGCACTCTAAAGCACATGCTATTTTTTTTTAAAAATTCAACACTTCCAGCTTTCTTCAGGTCAGCATCACCAGCAAACTCATAACATTCCTATTGTAATCAGTGACACTGTTCTTAGAATCTTTTTAGACATACAGGGTGGAATATAAAGATCATATTATGGTATACTGGTTAGGTACAATTAATAAAATATATTTGTTAAAAACATAGTGTCTGTAAATGTATACAATGTATAATTATGTCATGTACCTGCGTTTATGTATGTATGTGTGTGTTTTGTAGAGAGTCCTGTGCCAGTCCATGCTGTAACGAGTCCCGTCCCCTCACACCGTCCTCCTGCCAGCAGGCACGCAAAGGCAGATGCAGTGGAGGAGTTCAACTACGTATTAAACACAGGTCTGCATGAGTTTATATGTTATACTTTAAGTCTAAATTAATATAAACTTACTGGCCAAAAAATGATTTAACTAAGCAATTAGGTAAAGCCTCTCATTGGGTAATTACTGCATGGGGAATTATGTTTTAGCCGGCGACAAGTTATTTAACCCTAACTGATGCAGTGATTAGCTTCTCACGTGATAAAAACAACTATTTGTGATCAGGAGATCGCCGGTTCGAATCCTGTTCATGTAGCTTGACATCAGCTGATGAAGCCCTGAGAGAGCACAATTGGTCTTGCTCTCTCTGGGTGGGTAAATGGCGCTCACTCCAAAGGGTGATGTGGATCAGCACAAGGCATCTGTGAGCTGATGTATTGGAACCGAGTTGCTTCGCTTTCTTCCGAGCGTGCTGTGATGCTACTCAACAAAACTGCATCAGCAGCAGTTTGAAAAGAGGTGGTGGCTGTCCTCACATGTGTCAAAGGAGGCATGTGCTAGTCTTCAGCCTCCTGGTGTTGGGGCATCAATAGTGATAGGGGGAGTCCTAATGAGTGGGTTGGGTAATTGGCTGTGTAACTTGGGGAGAAAATGGATGAACATTTTGAAATAAAATGATTATAGAAACAACCATTTGGAAAGACACATCTTGTGATTGTGGAGAAGATGCGGCTCTGTTTCAGATGGGTCAAATGATTGGCATGCATCAAGCAAAGCATACATCTAAGGAGATTGCTGAAACTAATTAAGTCGGGTTCATAACTTTCCAACGAATTATTAAAAAGTGGAATGATATTAGGGAACATCATCTTCAGGGAAGGAATGTGGTCAAAAAGAACCTTGAATAATCGTGATCAACGATCACTTACACCTTTGGTAAAATCAAATTATAGAAAACAACACTAGAGCTCAGGGATATGTTTAATAGTGAAAGTAAGAGCATTTCCACATGCATATTGTGAAGCGAACTTAAAGGATTGGGACTAAATAGCTGTGTAGCCTTAATAAAACCTCTTATCAGTGAGGCTAACCGTCAAAAACAGCTTTTATTTGCTCAGCACCGTGAAGATTGCACTCTGTAGCATTGGATGCAGGTCATGTTGTCTAGCGAGTCCTGATTTAGGCATTAGCCATCATGCCTAGTGTCTACTGTACAAGCTTATGATCTGGGGTTGCTGCAGTTGGTCAGGTCTAGGTTCAGCAACATTATGTGCCCAAAAATGAGGTCAGCTGACTACCTGAATATACTGAATGACCAGGTTATTCCATCAATGGATTTTTTCTTCCTTAATGGTGCGGAATTGGAATATGGCCTATTCCAAGTTGACAATGCCGGGATACATGGGGCTCAGATTGTAAAAGAATGCAGAGTTCAGGGAGCATGAGACTTCATTTTCACACATGGATGGTTCACCACAGAGTCTGGACTGAACCCCATTGAGAATTTTTGGGATGTGATGGAGAAGACTTGCAGTCCAGTGCTCCAGGGGAAAAATAAATTCAACTCGGGACAGAAATAAATGTTGTGACACTACTTTGCAATTATTGCACCCCTACTGTAAAAATCTGCATGAATTTTGCCAATATTGAAGTTGCATGGGATGGATTATGGTAGGACACCATCAGTACTACATTTTGCATGGTACCCATGTTTAGGATGTGTTTGTGTGAGTGTGTGTGTGTGGATGATATATCATCTACAACTGTAATGGCATGTTACCAGCAAACTGTTCTATTGCATTGATGTTAATAATGTATCAGTAGCAGTATAGATAGCTAAAGTGAAGTGCCAGTATCAGTAATGTTTTTGACCATTGGTGCTGGTAAAGATGGTGCTGAGATGTACATTTTGGGTGTGTGTGTTTACACATGTTACCAAACTGATGTGTGCTTACTTCTGTTGTTGGAATTTTGTTTTGGCATCACCACAAATAGAAACTGCTGATGTGTGCACTTTCCCTGTGTGTGTGTGTGTGTGTTTACTGCAGGTAGCTTGTTCAGTCAGAGGTCATTCATAGAGCTCAGATGTTTTTTTTGCAAAAAAAATCCCTGTATCCCTGTAAAATACCATTTAAGGGTGACCTGCCAATATGTATTACAATATAGGGGTTATGATTTTATATATTGTAGTACATTGTGATTGAAAATATATTGAAAAAAACAAGCAGTCATACGAACAGTTGGATCTAAAGACCACTGAGTACAGTACAGCTATTTAGCAGTCATGCTAAATGCATCCAGTCTTGACATTCAAGTTATTAATTAAAAATGAATACTATGTTTTGACATTTGATACATTGTTGCAGCGCATATCACAATACATAACATATATTAATAGTTAAAAAAAGTAAAGATAATATGGCTTACTATAGAGTAGAATAGAGTAGTTAACATCTAGTTAACATTAGCTAGAGGAGTTAATATCTAGTTAACATTAGCTAGAGGAGTTAATATCTAGTTAACATTAGCTAGAGGAGGTACCTTCTAGTTATCAGCTAGAAAACAATTTACTTAGAGTAGTTAACATGTTCACTGTTAATTTGCAGGTAAATCAACATGCTAAGTGTTATATTAACACTATGAGTGTTATATTTAAACACTTACGGTTTACTTATTACTAATTGTGTTAAATATAACTTCATAACATCAGCTAGGCCAATTAGCTTAGACCCACCAACAATGTTATATTTTCTCTGCCCCACAGGAAATTTGGCAGTGTTAAATCAACACTGTTAGTGTTAAATCAACACTTATTAGTGTTAACCCTTTCCAGACTAGGGGAATAATCCCGATTTTTGGATATTTTCTTAATTTTGCCTTTAAAGGCACTTTCATTTAAAATAATACCCACATATTTTATATCAAAATGTTCAGAATAATCTCAACTATCTCAATAATAAGGGAATAAGTGGCCTGGAGGATGTATGAAGAGATTATGTGGCCCTAAACCTCAAAAATGTGAAATCCGATTTAAAAATTATTCCTATATAATGTTAAAAATATATTTTACTCGTGTGGATAAAATGTTTTGGTGCTTGAAATTGATTTACTAAAGTCTTAGCTTCACATCAGTAGTTAACTATATATAAAATAATATATAAATGTAAAATAAAGATATAAAATTATTTTTTTGTAAAAACGTTTATTCAGTAGCATGTTGCCATTCTACTTGACACAACAGCAAACAGCCATAAACTTGGACATAAACATAAAAAAAATCACTGTTCATTAGTAAATGTTTACTTTACTGTATTAAAAAACATTGTCTGTTCATTAGAAAATGCCTACTTTCACATATAAAAGCTAACTAAGTTTCCCTTTCTCCCACTCACCTAAGTGGAATGCAGAAGAGCCCACCTGAAGAGACGGTGGATTTACTCTCTTTTATTTCACTACACTTCACTTTACACCTAAACAGACTACCAGTGTTTTGCATTCACTACACACACAAATAAAAATTAAGAATAAAACTAAATACAACAAAGTCTAATTTGAACATAACAGTATGATATATATGGCACAATCCATCAGTGGTCATAAAATGTTTATTTGTATGCAATTTGTAAGTGAAGCTTACTTTTACTAAAAGAAAGAAAAACTTTATACAATAAATATTTACTAATGGGTAGAAAATGAATTTTCCAATAGCAAAGTAAATATTTACTGTGTACTAATCAATTTTGTCAGATCATGACTATAGAAACCTAACTAGCTTCAGTGTTTACTGTGTGTGTGCATGAGTGAGTGAGTGAGTGAGTGAGTGAGTGAGAGAGAGAGAGAGAGAGAGAGAGAGAGAGAGAGAGAGAGAGAGAGAGAGAGTGTCGGTATGTGTGTGTGTGTGTGTGTGTGTGTGAAAGAGAGAGTGTGTGAGTGTGTGTGTTCGCGTGTGTGTATGGGAGAGGGAGAGAGAGAGAGATTCCAGCTTCTCTATCAGCCCTGCGTTTCCCCAAAGATCCTTTCTCTACATACGGCAGCAGCATTTAGCTCGCTAGCTCGCGAACTCACATAACAAAACATCCCTAATGAGTGACAGTTTTATAAATACACTAAATACACTCACAGATCTTCAGTTGGATCCTGATCGGTTCTATATTTTTCCTCATTATAAGAATCAAAGCCGCTGATGCACTTCTACCTAAAACCGCTGCTTCTCTAACGCTGCTGTAACGGTACGCGTCCACTGGCACTTTTCTTCAACGCAGGTCGCCGTGCCGGATCTCTTGGCTCGCCGCGTGTGGGCGTGTCCGTAACGTTTTTGAATTCAAATGAAGCAACAGATGTAGTCAATCATAAGTTTAATATTTTACCTTTTTAGTCAACTTCACTGTGATCTATAGTTGTATAAATCCATATTCCGCCATTTTAAGCCTCTCTTCTGTGTTTAAAAGGCGCCTGTTCTGTGTGTGTGAGGCTCGTCTGTGTGTGGTGTGGCAGCCTGCTGTTCCCTGATTGGCTGGACGCAGCGCGGCGGCCGGATTCATTTGAATAAAGTTGAGATCTGTTCAACTTTCCTGCCGGAGGGGGGGGCTGCGCTCAACGCAACGCAACCCAGTATGCACCGCGGCATGCGGCGGCTCTCTCCATTGAAATGAATGGGATGCGTCGGGGCTTAAGTGCCAGTGGACGCGTACCGTAACTTGAGCCGCGGTGAACTGTTTACACCCCGCCCCCACGTGTCTTTCTATATGACTCAGACTGATGTAATCATGTGTGGGAGGGTTTTTTGTGATTTTCTGAAAGCCTATTGGTCAGTTTTACACAACCAACAGAGATGACAGACACATGAATCCACCAATTATAGATGAGAGGCTGGTGACAGACACATGAATCCACCAGTCGCAGATGAGAGGCTGGTGATAGACACGCGAATCCACCAGTCACACAAGAGAGGCGGACCGTATTGCTCGTCTAAAAGGCATATAAATCCGGACCTGAGTGACGTACAGACTCAGGATTGGATATCATAAAAGGGCGGACTCTGTTGATTCAGGAAATGTTTGAACTGTGTTTCTGTGCCGTATTATTGCAAATCTATTTATAGAAACACCCAGCAACGCTGCGTTTGACGCGCCCGCGCGTCCGTCGTCTGGAAAGGGTTAAACTTTACACTTTCAGTGTTAATTTAACACTAACAGTGTTGATTTAACACTGCCAAATTTCCTGTGTACTATGATAAACTAAACAGTGAATAGTAAATTACTGTTTGCTGTAAGAATGTTACCATAACTAGTTTAAGTCTCTACTGGTGTTTTATAGAATCCAACAAAAATATGTCCCATTTTTTATGTCCAAGTGTAGCATCATTCGTATTGCCCCAGATTATCATTGCTCCAGGTTAGCATTGTTAGCAGTGCCCTAGGTTATCACTGTGAGCATTGCCCCAGGTTAGCCTTGTTAGCATTGCTCCAGGTTAGCATTGTTAGCCGTGCCCTAGGTTATCACTGTGAACGTTGCCCCAGGTTAGCATTGTAAGCATTGTCTTAGGTTAGCATTGTTAGCATTGCCCCAGGTTAACATTATTAGCATTGTCCCAGGTTATCAGTGTTAGCATTGCTCCAGGTTAGCATTGTATCAATTGACAACAACTCATTAAACTGTAAATAGCACATACACACACAATGGAAACATCACATTACACAGTTGAAAACAGCATTACATAATACATCTGATTATGTGACTTTGACCTCATTTTTGACATCAGTTTTTTAAGTAAAAACAGAGAGTAGATAAATCTTTTAACATTATTTTGTGCCATCACACATTATGCAGCAAAAAGCAACCATTTATTTTGTCAGTGCTATTAGCAACAACTCATTTGTGTTGATTTTTTGTGGATTTTGAGTTACTACTGCTATTGCTTTCTAATTCATTTTGAAGTCTTGGAACAAATTACCAATGTAAGGTGAGGTGGTACTGTACAGAAGTACCTGTTCTTACACTGTCAGTAACCACAAAAGCAAATATGAGGTTAGCATGATGCTAATTGAAATGTAAGCTTCCATTATGCCTTAGCCTCTTAGCTCTGGAGCAATTTTTTAAAGTGCAAACATGTCTTGGCTGGGGTTAAGGGGAAAAGTGTCTAATGATGTTTGTTCACCACACATGTCCTTTAAAGAGGATAGGAGGAAAGCCCTTGCCTGCTAAATGTGCCCTGTGCATTTCTCTTTTAACTGCTTTTACTTTCTTTCCCCTTTTGGTTCTTTGTTTTCTTTTCACTCCTTCCATTTCTGCTCTGTATACTTATGCTATAAATACAGCTGCCTCCTACCGCTCTCTTTCGTCCTAATAAGGTGGCGATGGGAAGGTCGTTCGGTGGAATTCCTCAATAACTGGATTCCTCAGCGCTGCTACCAGTGGAATCCAGGACAGGGGAGTCACTATGGCAACAGGCTGAGAGGGTTCTTGAGGCGTTCTTCTTATTGTGCTAGAGCATCGTTACAGTCTGCTGGGAGCAGTAATAGTTTATAGTTATAGTCTGTAGATGTTTACTTTGTAGTTGAGCTACATTCATTAAAATACACAATATGTACAAAAGTGTCTAGACCCTTTTTCTAATTAGTGGATGTAGCTGCTTTCATAAAGGTGTTCACGAAGCTTTTTTATTCGCTGTAGAAAAACACTGACCAATAGTATGGGATGCACCACTAAAGCAGAGATACTGATTGGTTCTGACTTTGATTTTAGCTGTTTGTTGTCCTGACTCCAGCTAAACCAGAGATTCTTATTGGTCCTGCCTTTGAATTTGACTATCTGTTGACCTTCCCCCCAATAAAGCAGAGATTCTGATTGGTTTTGTCTTTAAGTTTGGCTGTCTGTTTATCCGACCCCTGCTGAACCTGAGATTCTGATTGGTTTGATCTGAGTTTGTCTTTCTGTTGCCTTTCCCCAACTAAAGCAGAGATTCTGATTGTTTCAATCTCTTGAGTTTGACTGGTTTTTGTAGTTCCTTAGCTAAAACAAAGATTTTGGTTGGTTTGGCCTCTGAGCTTAACATTTTGTTCTTCCATGCCCTAGGTATAAGTTTGGCTGACTTTTTAGTCATGCCCACAGTTAAAACAGAGATTCTGATCTGTTCTCTGAGTTTAACTGTCTGCCAAACTGGTTCTGGTTAGTTCTGCTTCCACGTTTGGCATTCTGTTTTTCTGCCCTGCAGCTAAAGCAGAGTTTCTGCTGTAAAATTGCCAGTGAGAACAAAATTCCTAAAGGTGTACAGAAAAAAATATTTCTGTACCGTGCCTTTCCACTCACAGGTTGTATATTTACCTTTAACAAAGGAATTTAAGTGTTAAAGCATCCTTATGTGAGGAATAGTGTTTTTTCCTGGACTTTCTCTACAGTTGTGAAGTAAAATCACAGTTTAAAATTACAGTTTTACCTGACTGCTGTAAATTCAAATCACACTTTGATAGGGCCGCAACTAATGATTGTTTTGTTAGTCGACTACTCTGATGAATTTTTTTTTCGATTAGTCGATTAGTAAATGATTATTTCTGCCATATTTTCTGCCATTCATCTCTAAAAACAATAAAAACAGCTGAACATAAGATTTAAAAGGCATTTAAATGCCTGGATGTTGTTTAAACATGGGAAGTACTAAATTTAGTTAGTAAATATATAATCTGTTGTGTTTGGGCACTTTTGGAGTTGAATTTAAACTGTTTGAGTGAGCCATTTACCCATCCCCCATTGCGCTTGTGTCCCCAGCACTTTGTGTAATGCAGTACTTTTACAAATGAATGATTAGTCGACAATGAAATTTGTAGTCGACAAATTTAAATAATCGACATTGTCGATTATATAAACTAATCATTGCAGCCCTACACTTTGAGTACCTTCTTATGAACAGCTGTACACATGTATTTATTGACAAGCTGGCCTTTTGCAGCTACACCAAACTTCCATAGTGCAGTAGCAGTGTTCTGGCCCGGAGTGGGATTGACTGGGGCACCGTTCTCTCAATTACATTTAGTGGAGCACTAAACTGACTCAGGTACTAAGATAATAATGATACATACTGTTGCTTTAAAGAATAAAAAGCGAGCTTTTTCTACACTAAAGACATGCAAACTCTTTCTACGACCCAAACATTACTTTTTGCTCATGTGTATACAGTATATGTTTGTGAGGAGTTGAGTGATGGTTTTGTAAGTGTGATGTTTCATCACTAAGACGCACAGACCCTCACACAAGCCCTGAGATATACACACTATTAATTGCAGTGTCTGGATCAGTGCCCAGAGCCAGTGTGTCTGTGCAGAAGATGTGTATAGCTTCCACTGACTCCACCGTCCTGTCTTACTAATGTCCTGAGAGCTCCGTAAGAGACGATCATCCCTCAGGTCTAATCAGAGAGTGAGATACAGATGTTTATTCTGGTGCAGAGTTGATTCCCACCACAGTAACGGCCACTCTTCACATTAAGCTCTTCATGATATAATGATGAGGAGTATGATTTGTTGTTTGGTGAGAAGGCTTTGTCATGAGTTAGTCCAACAGATGGCGCGCTACTTGTTTCTGTAGACACACACACACACGCAATCTTAGAGCTCCATATTTCCTGTCTGTCCTTCAGATAAACCCTCAGAGGCAGTAATTTACATTCTGCTTTGTTTTTTTATATTTCACTTCTTATTGTTTTCATTTACGATTTAAATCAAATTGCACACTTACATAAGTAATTTATAACATGAACAATGATGTAGATAAATTAGTATTGTCTGCAGAATTCTTGCAATAAACAATATAAGCAATTTATTCTGATCCAAAGTCAATTGTTGTTTTTTCCTGTAGTTTACATGTCCCAGGTTATAATTATTACCATATACAGTACCAGTTAAAAGTTAATATTTGTTCTTTATTTGAATTGTTTACTACTTAAATGACCACTTACTACTTATTATTTGCAGCTTAAAACTATAAAGGAATACATTTGCAATTAAGTAATAGATGAAAAGAGTGTTTGGCCTCCACAAACACCTGACCTAAACCCAGCCTAGGTGGTGTGGTATTAGTTTTATTTAAGTATGCTAATACTGAGATCTGGCCAATAGCAATCCGATCCGAAAACCTAAATGATGAGTTCTAGCTAATATGAATCCAATGCAAGAACCTTAATTGGCCAATACCACTTTGATCCGACACCGTTCCAAGTACCTTTATGCTTATCATACTTATCAAAATACCTGTATATTGGGCAGTGCTGATCTGATACTAATTCAAGTTATGCAGTGCTGAGCAGTAGTTCAAACTAATCCAATCCAAACCTATACAAGTACTATAATGCTGAGTGTTTAATGGAAACAATCTGATTCAGTACTGATCTAATCTCTTAAAGTTAAATATCAATACTGATCCAATTAACTTAATGCTGGGTATCAACCACTACTGATCCAATTCAATATCCAATTCAAAGTACTGGACTGCTGAGTACCAAGGGCAATACCAAAACAAGTTCATACTATATCATTTTATACTAATCAGAGCACCTTACGTTTCAAGTGACAAGTTTTAAATGAATCAGTATCAGAAGACACCAGTCCAATATTATACCATTCTGAGTTCCTTAATAAAGTAACCATTGCCACTCAATGTTGATACCGTCTGTGTCCTGCTGTATCTCTTTAAGTAGAAATTAGTCAGTCAGGTCAACTTTTATGGATGTTACATAGCTAGTGGTGGATGTGTGGAGGGGATTTATTAACCCTGAAAACCCTTAAGATTGATATGTAAGAACAGAGTTTGTAATCAAAGTAGCTCTACGTGCAGAAACGAAGAGGAAAAAAGGACAGCTCAATCAATACAGCTAGACTCCAGGATGTCTCAAGTCACTGAGGAATTTGCACCTTTGTCTTCAACAAGGTCCAACAAAACATGGGTTGTTTGTCAATGTCGCTGATAACAGAACATACTAAAATTTGATATGATTTTTTCTGACTTTTAACTCTACTTGTTTCTTGTGTAAAATTTGTATTTAGTAGACACTTTTTTCTCACGATGCACCAAATGCAAGTCAAGTAAAAAAAAAGTCTAATAGGAATAGTCTAATAACTAGTCAAATAAACTAGTTATCTTTCAGTATAATTTCTCTTTTAATTTGCCGTAATCTTTGTGCATCCCTGCCTCTTCCCATGTCGTTCCCATGCAGTAACTCACACCGCCCGGATAAAGATGATGTTTGGTTTGCAGACAGAGTTTTCCATACATTCCTAAAGCCTGTGTGGACTCTCATTTCTTAGCTCATAGGCAGGATTATACATTATCATAACGCTGACCTGAATTAATCACTGTATATCTCTGTTCCCTGGACAGCTAGATCCCAAACTGGGTTCTTCTGCTGTCTGTCAGTATCTACATTACTACCATGGTTCCTCTGGGATCTGCATAGCAGTGTAGTGACAGGATCTCTCAGCAATAGATAGCCAGAGATAAGGATCTGAGGACCCCGTGGGAGTCTGGGGGGACAGTCACTGTCGATTTGCCCCCTCCTACTGAGTTCCCCTTCTTACCCTTCTTCAAAAGGGTCATAATGGTGTGGCCTGTCTGACATTTGATATCCTATCTCTACATGCTTCCCTACATGGAAAGAGCAACAGAGTCACACGTTTGGGACTGCTGCTTTCTATACAGGGCATGTCCACTTTGACATGCCGGCATTTTTTCTTGATGACACTTTTCTAAAGCCAGATAGCAGAGAGGTCTGGAATGTGAATGTTTGTTTGAGCTTGTGTTGGTAATGGTCAGAATATGTAGGAGATTGTAATCATAGTTAATAGTTTTCTTCCAGAATGTCTCAGAAAAAATAGGACATCTGCTCATCCATTGTTTCTTTTGAAATCAAGGGTATTAAATAGAGCACAGTTCCACTGCTTCACAGCACAATGCTGGGGCTTAAAGGTGTGTGCCAGAGACCGTCAAGGCTGATTATCCAAGTACAAAATTTTTGCTTCCACATGAAGCAGGTGAGGTGACCTCTGTATCTTTTGCGGATAAAAAAAAGTTATCCTTAATCTAGTCAAGATAATCGTCTATGAAGAGGTTAGTTTATTATGAATCCCTCCAGTATTTGAGATTCAAACACTGAATATTTTTTCTATTGAGGCTCTGCACGAAATGAGAAATTCAGTTGTCTGTGGTAAAGGTAACAATGGCAACAAAAGCCATGTGGAGAGATCATTGACCTAGTGCATAAGTAGGGAATAAGAGTGGGCTGAGAACTGGTCCCTGAGGAACACAATTCATAACGTAATGAGGTGTTGAAAGGAATCGTCTCCTGTATACCCGGTTCAGTCAGCCTTGGAGAAATGATGGCGATAGACAGTTCAAGTTCGAGTCAGAAGGTGCGGAAATCAGATCTGAGGTCTCTGAGGATAGATTCGGTAACTGCTTCAGATTCGTCATCCTAACCTGAGCGGTTGTTTTTCTGGGGAACGGATTTGTTCCACTTCTTCTGAGTTTTGGACAGGTTTGAAGGTTTAAGGTGATTACAAGTGATGTGAAGGCTTTGAACATGGTTTAGAGGATGTATATGCCTGAGTTTGTTTGGCAAATGTTTATGAACCATGTATGTTTGTGTCCATTTGAGTAGCGTTCACGTGACAGTTAGTATGGATAGTGTTTGAGTTAGTTTGGCTTAATGATTGCACTGCAGTCAGCAGTGGAAAGACTAAGCGCTCCTTTCTCAGTCAATGAGCAAAGAGGGGATTTGAACCTCTCCTCAATCCACACCCCATTTTTCCCTTTTCGCTCCATCCCACCATCTTTCTCCCACCACCGTCTCCCTCCCTCTTGTCTAATCCTCCAGTTTCAGTTTCCTTTAGATCAAACAGATTTGCAACCAATGTTCCCCAGGCTCAGATAAGGTTTCTGCACCCAGACACACCCTGCCATAGACCGACCCCACAGAGGATAGAGAGAGAGCGATGGAGGGAGGGGAGAGAGAGTGAGGCAGAGAAAAACACAAACAGAGGCAGATGGATAGAAGGGGAAAGACAGCAAAAAAGAAAGAGAGAGACAGACAGAGAGGAAGAGGCAGACCTAGACCTAGGTAGTCACAGATGGCGAGAGAGGGAGTGAGATGTTTTTCAAGCCGGAGGTTTTTGAAGACCGGGGTGTGAACGAGTGTCTGTTACAGATCTGTTGCATTCCTGGGGCTCGGCTTACGTTGGGAGGGTCCGCTTGTCCGAAGGGAAAATCCTGGAGTCTCCCAGGAGACGCACCACGGAAAAGTGCGGAAATCCGCCACCATTGTGCTTGAGCTGAAAGAGAGGTGCCAGGGCTGCATGATGGCTTTGTGAAACACTCCCATACCCTGAATCCTGTACTCCAGACTAGAGAATCCAGAAATGTGTGACAACAATGAGGGGGAGGTTGTGTAGTCCCCATGCTGTCATTATATCTCTACATCAACAGGCAGAGGCAGGTGAAAACACCTGTTCCACTACAACTCAGTGTCTCCCTGTGGGTCACGGCATCCCTGCGTGGTCTGACGCTGGTGAATTATTATAGCTGTGATACGAACACACCCTTAAACTGGTGTTACAGATCTTTCCTGTCCATTTCAGCCATAATAACGCCCCCAGCCATGGATGTGCCCCATGAATTCACACTGGGGTCACATGTTGACAGATAGGTTCAGAGAGAAAAAGGGAGGAAGACGAGAAAATAGAGAAAGATGAACACACAGAGACGTCTTTGTTCGGCTGTGTGCACGCATGCTATCATGTGTTAGTGTTCGCTCCCAGCGTTCAAACTGGAATAGAGCTCTGCATCAGAGACGTTTTTTCTTTGCCTGATCTTTCCGTCCTCCTCTTCATTCTTTTCCTTTCCCTTTGTTCCTTCCAATTTCTTTCACCTCATTTCTACCCGACATACCTGTCTTTCTGACCTCTTCATCTATGTGCCTCTCTGGCTCCGCCCTTTCTGCTACTGGTTTGTCGGAAGCAGGATGTTTATTTTACAGCCTTATCATATGAGTCGTAATGACGTTTAATTGCACGTTTTAATGACGGGACAGTTTGCGTCTCCATGTTGCTAACCGCTTGGCCCCAGTTGCTATTTACCATTTGAGCTTGAGAGTTCAGCGGGTACGGAACAGATGGAGCTGCTGGGTGCGTTTTACCGCAGGAAACTGCGTAGGAAGCAGAAGAGGTCTGAGCTCGGGAGGTCAGATGGCGCACTGTGCAAGGCACCCTCGGAGACCAGTGTCAACAGCCTGGCAACCGGTCTCATCTCCAAGGTGCTCAGATTCACCTCCAGGTAACGGTTGTTTAGTTACTTGGTAGATGTTACATGTGACAAGGTCCATCCTGTTGTGCCTGGTGTTAACAACCAGACACTTGGTGTACCAGGTAATGGTTTCTACTTTTTTTGTTGTATCTGGTAGTGCTCTTTAGGCATTTGATGTTCAGTGCGACTGTCAGTAATTGGCTGTGTTAAAAAATTGTTTCTAGGCGTTGTATGCAACAGTGTTTGGGTGCTTTATATTGTGCCTGGCATAGGTAACAAGGCTCTTATTGTTACAGGTAATGGTTAACAGGTTCTTTCCAGGTTGTGTTTAGTTGTATGTTTTAGGCCATTGGTGTTCTCGGAAACTGTCAGTAGTTGATGGTTGTGTCTGGTAATAGTCTTGAAAATGGACATGTGTGCCAGGTAACTGTCATCAGGTGAAAAACTTGAGAAAAGCATGCAGTTAAATGCAGGGATGTTGCTGGATAGATTTCTAGACAGGAGTCTTAACAAAATTAGATTGCCTGCTTTCTGCCTTTTTATTTTAAATCTACATGTCTTTTTCATGTCATTAGATTTGGTTTTAGACATTTTTTAATCTCTTTGATCAACATTTTCCAAAAAACACAAATGGAATTTTGATTACTGGGTACAGCAAATATGTCAGATATGTGGAGTTATTATCCTCCCTTGATGAGATAACTGGTTCCTCTATCTAGACAGCACAATTTCCTGTTTACCCACCCAGTTTTAAGTGCTGCGTGTCCAATCAGACGATCAGCTTCTACACGGGGTTGGACCGAGATCAGTAACTTATTATCTTTATTTATTTTTATATTTTTCTTTAAAGTTCTTTATAGGCTGTTTATATTCAGATTTTATCCAGAATGTATTATGAAAGTGACTCTTCATTTCATCATTTCTTCTAATGTTATAAAAACCTGTCTGATGGACACTCATATGCCAGTGCTCTACAGCACAAAATTCTGCACTGAAATATTTTTTTTTTCCTGGTACATTTATTTTGACAAGAACACACTGTTCAATTAATTATACTGTTTAAATAATTAACTAATGTTCTAAGTATTTTATAATAAAAAATATATATCAGTGAAATACATTAATGAATTGTTTTAACAGGTTTTAGATGACAGTTTTCACACAACTAAACAGAAAATAATTTGTTTCTCTGAGTAAACATTGAACATTCTCTCATAAAACTCACAATTGTTACACTAAAACTAATAATTTACACAATATACAGTAAAGAAAATAATTATTTGATCTCTTCAATGACAAAGACCTGAATAGTCTATAATTTTAAGGGTAGGTTCATTTTAACAGTGAGAGAATATCAAAAATAAAATCCAGAAAATCACATTGTACAAATTATATACATTTATTTGCATTTTGCAGAGAGAAATAAATATTTGATCCCTCTGACGAACAAGACTCAGTCAGATGTTATTTGTAGTTGATGATGAGGTTTGCGCACATTTCAGAGGAGTTTTGGTCCACTCCTCTTTGCAGATCATCTCTAAATCATTGAGATTTTGAGGCTGTCGCTTGGCAACTCTGAGCTTCAGCTCCCTCCATAAGTTTTCTATTGGATTAAGGTCTGACAACTGGCTAGGTGTGTCTTTTTGAGCCACTCTTTTGTTGCCTTACCTGTATGTTTTGGGTCATTGTCGTGCTAGAAGACCCGGCCGCGACCCATTTTTAATGTCCTGGCAAAGGAAAGGGGGTTGTCACTCAGGATTCTTTGGTACATGGCTCCATCCATTCTCTCATTAAGGCAGTGAAGTAGTCCTGTGCCATTAGCAGAGAAACACCCCATAATATAATGTTCCCACCTCCATGTTTAACAGTGGGTATGGTGTTCTTTAAATCGTAGTCAGCATTTTTCTTCTTTCTTCTTATTTTTGTCTCATCTGACCCCAACACCTTCTCTTCTGCTGCCAGAAATGCAGTGTTTTGTCCATTTATTTGTACCAGTATGTCTTATTGGAGTTTTAGGAAAATAAAATGACCCAAACATTACACAGTACAGTGAGTCCAAGAAGTATTTGATCCCTTGCTGATTTTCTTTGTTTGCCCACTAATAAAGACACTATCCTTCTGCACTTTTAATGGTAGATATATTCTAACATGGAGAGACAGAATATCAAGACAAAAATCCAGAATATAATTTTAAAGAATATATTTTAATTAATTTGTATTTCAATGAGGAAAATAAGTATTTGATCCCTCTTGCCAAACACACTCAATACTTAGTGGCAAAGCCTTTGTTTGCAAGCACAGCGGTGAGACGTTTGTTGTAGTTAACCACAAGTTTAGCACACACACCAGGGGGAATTTTGGCCCACTCTTCTTTGCAGATCCTCTCTAAATCATGAAGGTTGGTGGGCTGTCGCTTGGCAACTCTGACCTTCAGCTCCCTCCATAGATTTTCGATCGGATTGAGGTCTGGCAACTGGCTGGGCCACTCCATGACCTTAATGTGATTTTTCTTGAGCCAATCCTTTGTTGCCTTTGCTGTATGTTTAGGGTCGTTATCATGTTGGAAGACCCAACCACGGCCCATTTTCAGATCCCTGGCAGAGGTTGTCCCTCAGGATTGTGCGGTACATGGCTCCATCCATCTTCCCAGTGATGCGGTGAAGTAGCCCTGTACCCTTGGCAGAGAAACACCCCCAAAACATTATGCTTCCACCTCCATGCTTGACGGTGGGCACAGTGTTCTTGGGGTCATAGGCAGCATTTTTCTTCCTCCACACATGGCGGGTGGAGTTGAGGCCAAAAAGTTCAATTTTGGTCTCGTCTGACCACAAAACCTTCTCCCAATAACTTGGTTCATCTTTCAAATGATCATTGGCATACTTGAGGCGCGCCTCCACATGTGCTCTCTTCAGCAGGGGTACCTTTCGGGCACTGCAGGATGTGAATCCATTGTTGCGCAAAGTGTTGCCAGTTGTTTCCTTGCAAACTGTGGTCCCAGCTGCCTTCAGGTCATTTGCTAACTCCTGCCGAGTGGTTGCAGGACGATTTCTGACCGTTCTCAGCATCATTGCCACCCCATGAGGCGAAATCTTCTTTGGAGCACCGGGCCGAGGTCTGTTGATTGTCATGTTATACTCTTTAAACTTTCTGATAATTGCACCAATAGTTGTTACTTTCACATCCAACACATTACTAATCTTTTTGTAGCCCATTCCAGCTTTGTGAAGGTCAACAATTCTGACTCTGAGGTCCTGTGACAGCTCTTTGGTTTTACCCATGTTGGAGACTTGAAATCTGTGTGATCTGTCTGATTCTGTGGACAGGTGTTTTTCACACAAGTGATTAGTGAGAACAGGTGGCTTCAGGTCAGGTAACAAGTTGATTGGGAGTGTCTAACTGGTCTGTAAAAGCCAGAACTGCTAATGAATACTAAGGGATCAAATACTTATTTCACTCCATGAAATACAAATCAATTAATATATATTCCTTAGATTTATTTTCTGGATTTTCTTTTTAATATTCTGTCTCTCCATGTAAGAATACATCGACCATTAAAAGTATAGAATGATCATGTCTTTATTAGTGGGCCAACGAAGAAAATCAGCAAGGGATCAAATACTTCTTGGACTCACTGTAGGTGTTTGGAATCTTCAGCTCAGCACCCTCAAGCACATAGCTGAGGGTCAACATAATGTTTTGTCTTGAAAATAGGCGGAGAAGTAGGAGAATTGCCAATAGAAGACTTTCTGGAGCAGATATATATGAACCTTTTGAAAGTAAAATATTTTTTATGCCCTTAATTTAGAAAAAGCCATTAATGAGTATGTGTCCCAATTAGGGGTGTACCATGTGGTGTCATGCACAATATATCCATATTGTGATAATCGCAGTATTTTGTTTGGCAAGCAGTTTTGTATTTGGTTTGTTGTATATATGTATGCACTAAATATTGTGCACTTTAGCATTTAAGTAGATTTCTTGGCTGATTTACTGTATTTTTATGTTACATTATTTATTTTGTTGCATCATTATTTATTACAAAAAATTACAACAGATTTGTTGTTTACAAAATCTAAAAAGTGTAAAGATTTGTCTGTTTTTGATGAATGTTTGTGTAAACGTTCCAGATTTATTGTTATTTATTTATTTATTTATTTATTATTATTATTTTTACATTTACACATTTACTGCCACAAATCACAAAAATACAATAATAATATTGTGATATTATTTTTGGTCTATATCGCCCACCCCAATATTTTGTTCCCATAATGTACCTGATGTAACAAAATTAAATTGTAAGTCTATCTAGATAAGAGCGTCAGATAAATCCCATAAATGTAACCTAACAGCCTGATGTTATCAGCTAATTCAGACATTATAAGGCCCTGATGTTCATTAAATAAACAAGACACAAGGAAATCATAATGACGAGGCTGGACTAAGGCTAATGGTGCAACACAGGCTGAGCTCGAACTAGAACTGATTGTATAGAATTAGGTTCTGGGACTGAATGAAGGCTTAATTAGCTTAGACTGGCCTTTAGCCTCTTTCTGAGGCTGCTAATCTTAAGTCATTAAGATTTGAATGGGTCACGCTGATCAGCAGTTCATTGCACAGGCTACAATACGGACTGGTGTGTGTGTGTGTGGCAGGGGGTGAGAAGCAGAGTCTTTATCCTCCAGGCAACTGAAACCGAAATTATTACAGGCAGTGCTTTTATTTTTGTATTAAGGAAGATGACAAATGCAACAGATACAGAAGCCACATTTTGTCACATTTTACTCCAGTCCATGTTCATAGTGAACCCATATTGTTAAATACCCAGGTAATTACAGAATCACTACATGAAAAGTGGAATATATATAATTTTTGGTTCATTTTTTTGGCTCATGTTTTGCAGAGCCTGTTGATACCAGGAAGGATTTCATTATTTAGTTTCAGATTCAAAACGGGTTGAAACTTTATACGTTATATACGTTTTTTGTTTTTTTTATCTTAATTACTCTATTATTTTTTTTTTTACATTTTACGTTAGTAGTAGATTGTTTTGAGAAAAATAAGACATTATTATAAGTTATTAATAAGTTATTTTAACCTAAATTTACATTTTAACCAGTTTGTTATAATGTTGTAGTGTTTAAATCATGCTCAGTGCAAGATCCCTCAAAAGTGAAGCCACCACAGGTCTAGTGCCTCTGCTTTGGCAGCTGCAGTATGGTGTGTATCCCCGCCCATACTTAAAAGTTTAATGACAAAAAATTACGATTCATTAATAAAAGAACATTAGAAAAAATATTCTTTAAGCTTGATTAAGCTTGTATTAAAATATAAGGGACTGAAATCTATAAAGTTTTCCTAACATTTAATTTATTTGTCTTCAGTGCTTTACCTATTGTTTTAACTACTAAGTATATACATCAGTTTTACTGACCCTAGAGTAAAACCCTGTGGAATGCCACAAGATGTGCTTTATCAACCAACAGTCACCAACAGTTTACAGCAGTTTCTGCATTATGATTAATAGCTAAATAAGGTAGTGAACACTGTATTTCACTGCCTTAAAGTTGCCTTTAATCTTAAAATGCTTTAATTTTCACAATAAAAAAATGCCTTTTAAAATAAAACTGTTTCAAGCTCAAGGCTTGAGCACTAGCTACATAGAGCAGTAGTCTGTGTGCTTGAAGCTGCTTTTTGAGATGCTCTGAACTAGGAAGTGTTTATTTGGAGGTGTTTATCTGATCTGGCTCTGATAGTGGTGAACCAAAGTACATTCCTCTTGTACTTTGCAGAAGGCCGTTTGGACGCATCCCCAGTGGCCTAGAAAATTCTGCACAGTCATTGGTCAGTTTGAGCCTAGTGTTTAAATTGCATTCCTTGGGCTTGTTTGTCATTTTTGAACGTTAAGTGTCTCATTATATCTTTGGGTGTCTCCTGCTGTTAGAATGGTGCTTTATATGTTAATATCACTGGAGTTAAGTTCATGTGATGAGCGTGTGTGTGTGTGTGTGTGTGTGTGTGTGTGTGAGCATGTCTGAGAAACTGGAACAGACAGAAAGCAAACGGTGGTATGGGTCTCAGTGATGCCTATTGTTGGGTGTTCTTTGTCTGTGGCCTAGATGCTTGGTCCCTGTCTGCTTTGCACTTTGGCAACTGTACTTATCTTTGTCTCTCTCTCTTTCTTTCTCTCTCTCTCTCTCTCTCTCTCTTACTCTCTCTCTCTCTCTCTCGTAGGCGCAGTGAGCCTGGGTCCCGCCCCCACTCCTGGCACTCCACTAAGCTGGGTGAGGGCCCTCTGGACCCAGACAGCATGATGCAGATATCCCAGGGTGCCGTGGGGGCTCCTTGGCACCAGAGCTACCACTCAAGGTCAGAGGCACCACACTCTACTGAAGGGTTACAATGATTACACACTAAAGTCAAGTCGATCACAAGAAAAAAGGCATGGAATTAGAGTTTAGTAGTGCTTCAATAACAGGGGTGTTCAAATCCAGTTCCAGTTTTGGATAGTCAGCGTCCAGCACAGGTGATTTACTACACATTATTATGATTCTTTACACTTGTAGCTTTTACAAAAAAAATAAATAAATAATGGCATCACTCACTCAAAGAATCCTATGTTGCATCTAGGGGGGAAAGATAAAGCCTTAAAAATATCATCACACATATTTCAGGGTATTTTTGTGATAACGATATTCTTGGTGATAAAATAATTGAAGTGAAAAATAATTGAAACATTCTACAGCAGCAAAATAACAAAATTAAAATGTTTATTTTATATATCAGTTTCAAACATTGAGGAGGATGGGCTCCTCTGACTGAGTCTTGGTTCCTTCTAAAGTTTATTCCTCTTAATATAAGGGAGTTTTTCCTTTCCACTGTTGTCACCACAATTATTGGCATCACTGTGGTGCTCACCCATAAGAGGCTAGGACCCATTTTCCCTTTAAAAAAACGCTATATGTAAAGTTAAATTAAATAGAAACATCCAGCAGAAACCAAACAATGTGTAAAGCAGTTATTTATCAAGAGTCTAATTTTGTTCAATTTATTAATATAAAATAGTCATAAAGAGTACCAAAGTAAATAATACTATTTATTAATATAATCCTATAAGACCACATTATTAATGCAGAATTCTTGGATCATGCATGTAAATCACAAACATAATCAGTTATACAAAAAAGCTTTGCAGTAAACAGTACTGCTGTTATAACAATGTGGACGCCATATTACTGAATTGAACTGAATATTATTGCATTGTATTTGGATTCAAACTCGGCATCAACATGTTGATGATCATGCACAGGTGGCTTGTCTTATGTTCCTCATAGAAACCTCTAAATTGTTCCACACAACCTGCATTTTTACCTTTAATTTGCCTAGAATTAGAATCGATAGGATTTTTAATAGCTAACTCTAATTCATATTTTATTACATAAATTCATATTTATTACACAGACATTCTGGCAGATTGCAGTAAGCCACATGAAGCATAGAGTGTAATATATTAACATTTACAGTTACAGCATGTGTCTGATTCTCTTATCCAGATTTCCTACATTTAATTCGTGTTACATAGATTGGAAATGTAGACCAATAATTTATATTTGTGTAGTGAGATGATTCAGCCCAGCCAGGGAATTAACCCTTAGTTGGATGGTGTTGTTGTCATCCACTTCAACACTACATCAAGCTTGACAACATGGTGATTTTGGCCTCATTTCTATAGAATGGTAGGAACTGGAAACATTTTGTCAATGTTTTCTCTGTGTTCCTCTGTTTTTGCAGCACTAAGCACTAAAATAAACCAGCCTTAGTCTATACAACAGCAGTATAGCCATACTAGCACTACAGTGGCCCACTAAAATGATTTAACCTCTTTTACAGACTGAAAGAAGGCAATGGTGTACTAATAATAATAACTGATCTATAATGACAGACACACATTGAAAGACATGCATTAAGTTGTTGGTATGTAAAAGCCTCATTAATAATTTATAGCAGGCTTATCTTTGTGACTCCATGCTGTATGTTTTACTCTGTGCATTAGCCGTGCAGTGATATTATCAGCACTGTTTTTCTGATGAATCTGTGGGAAAAGCCAATGATTCACTCGCTCTCACGCAACCCATTATCACCTATGTATTTGACTAAGAGGAGAAAGGTCACATATATTTCTCTCAACTCATAATGTCGTGTCAGGTGCTTCTCCAAGATTATGTTTTCTTGTCTTCAGTGCTTCTTTGCAAGCTTTGCATTGCTGATTATTTACTAGTAGCTGATCACATATGATTTTGTGACCTCAAGTGTCACATAAACAACACACAGCCTCTAACAACCAGAGTGCTACCCCTAACAGAAATCGGAATGGCCTACAAATTGGGAATTTGTGAATATGCTTTGGGATGAATGTCCTTCAACTCTGGTCAGAAGTTGCCCTGGCAACCATTACTATAGGCACGCCTATGTGATTCTTAATTGTCAGCACTGATTGTTATTGTCTGGTGGTTTGAGCGCTGACATGCTGGCAGATTTTCAGACGACTGTAATTGGTTGATTTTGGGTTGAGGGAGGAGTGAGGCCACAGCTATTGTGTCCACTGAAGGGTCACTGACATCATGTTAATTGTGCCAGTCGAAATACCAGCGTGCTGGTGCCAGCTAACCCACCCCATACAAGGGCAGTCGCCACTTCATCCCCATGGGATCACTGTCCCGAACACAAAAACAGACATGCAAAATCCAGTTTTCACTTAACAGCCTTCCAAAAGGACACAGTGCCTTTCCTGGCAAACAAAGAGGAAAGTGGGAAAGTGCGAGTTTCACTGCTGTGTAATCAATACTAAATGTTTACTGGAAGGGCTGTAAACATTCCAGACATTTATTAGGATTAGACTTTGCTATAGTTTATAGTTGAGCAGTCAGACATCTAAAATCAAATCCTCAAACGAATATCATGGTAGGCCATAAAGATAACACACACATAGAGTGAAAATAATACCACCTTGTTTGAAGATATGCAGTTTTATTATTTCTAAACAGGGACCAAATTACTGTCTTTGAAGGCGATCCAAGTTCATAACAGCCATTAATTTAATTGGCACCCGTAATGCACACAAAGGACAGTACTGTTAGTTTTCCCTGGAATATTGCTGGAACATTCCAGTAATGTCTAAAGAACTGGGTCTACTACATTCTATCACCTTTTTATTGCTGTTCTCTCTCACAAAACCATGGACCAATTTAGGAATCTTAAATTAATGGCAATCGTAATCCAGGTTAAATGGCTAGAGTCATGCCTTTCATCATTCCATATGGAACCAAACTGGTAATGCAAAAATCAGGTGCTCTTCTGAAATTCCCAATTTATCATACTAACTCTTTTATTTCTTTTTTTTCTTTTTGTTTGTCTCACACAGTGCCTCCACCACCGACTTGTCTGGTTATGATGCCGGGTTTCTTAGGAAAAGTCCCGACCAGTACAGTTCAAGGGGAAGCATGGAGAGCCTTGACCCCCCTCACCCTGCCTACAGTTCCTGCAACCAGCTCTCAGCCTCCAAGTCCACCAACAGCATTGACCACCTGCACAGCAAGCGCGACTCTGCGTATAGCTCTTTCTCCACCAGCTCAAGCATCCCAGAGTACCTTGCTGCTGCACCATCATTCAGCAAGGAAAGATCATATTCCATGGAAAGTGTTCCACAGCACAGAGTTTCAGAGGGCATGCACCAGGCAGATATTCGCTATGTCCGCACTGTCTACGACAACCAACAGGGGGTGTCTGAAGAACACGAGGTGTCTTCCGCAGCACTGCTGAGGGCCAATGAAATGAAGGCACAGTCCCGAAGTGGAAGTGTCCAAGGTGGCATTTGTCACCGTGCCAACAGCAGCAGCAGCAGTAGTGGTAGCAGTGGAAGCAGCAGTGGTGGCGTGTCTGCATCTCACCGCCACAGTGTAGGCCCAGTTTGGGGCCAACCACATAACCACAACTCCTTTGAAAATCTGAAGGGTGCACCAGCACCTCCTTTACGCAGTGACAGCTTTGCAGCCATCCGTAATCACGAGCGGCCCAACTCGTGGTCAAGTCTTGAGCATGCTCGGTCTTTGCGCTCCCTTCACAAGGGTTCTTGGCATCATTCTAGTGGCTCTGTGGCATCAGGAAAGTCATCGTTTGGACTTGAGGGTCAGCTTCACACTGTTATTGAAAAGAGTCCTGAGAGTAGTCCAACAATTAAGCCTAAACAAAGCTTCCCTTCTTCCACACAGCCTGGACGGGCCATTCTGCCCACTGGTGTGTACCCAGTTCCACAGCCTGAGCCCCATTTTGCACAGATACCTACTACAAACCCCAGCTCCAGCAGTGTTTACCCAGCACTTGCTAAGGAGAGCAGTCACATCCCACATCCCACAAGGGACCACTGTGGAGGGTCGGACACTGGAGTCAGGATGGCGGTAGAAAATGGATACCAAAGCACTATGTCCCACTTCAGCCCTGGCCAGCCCCATGCTTCTACACAACCCAAATCATCCAACCAAGTGCAAGATGACCCCCAGGCCAAATATGGTTCTTACAAGTCTCATTTACAGCCGCAGGGGTACATGCCTCCAGCACCATCCATAGGCCAAGAGAGGAGAGACCCATTCACCCCTGTTCAGCCAAGGGGGGACAGGCCCAGATATTCACATGGCATGGATGTTATGGAGTCTTATAGACAACCCAGAGAGGAAGAGTTAAGCAGATTTCATGAGCAGAATGTTCACCCACACCTCACTCAGACATCTATTAAAGCTGCACAGGGACAGGCTACACAACCTCAAAGAGGCAGTACGGCTCAAGTGCAAGTAAGTGATCAAAAAATCAACTCTTCAGGAAGATACCACAGTGACTCCAGTACCTATCAACAGAAGGACCAGGATTCAGATCATCCACTGACGCGACTGGAGAATGCATTAGCAGAGGTCCAGAGATGTGCTAGCCCACAGAGCAGTACTAGCCAGAGCAGCATCCAGAGTGAGCGTAGCATGTCTGTGATGGAGAAAATTAGTCACTTTGAGAGACAGCAGACCAAACCTCGCAGTCATAGCAGCCTTGCAAGTTACGCCTCTTCAACACGTCTAAGTCAGGTTTCCCGAGGTTCCAAAAGCTCCCTGTCTGGTATAGAAGATTTGCAAAACCACTCTTTTCCTCAAGGGAGAACTCGGAGTGCTTCGGCAATGGCAAGCCATGAGGGAATTGTAGAAACACATCAAGACATACGGGCCAGGTATGGGAGCATCGATCAGACCCAATACAGAAAACCACATGACCTTCACAGGAGCAAGAGCTCCTTCCAGCTTGGTGAGGAAAATGGTAAAGACCCCTACAGAAGCAAGTGCACTTTTCAACTTGGTGAGGAAAACGACAAAGACATCCAATGGAAAGATGACCTTCAGGATATCTTGGGCACAGTTCAGGACACCTCTTTTAATCGGGCATACAGGGATAGCATCAAGGATGCTCAGTCCAAAGTGCTGAGATCTACTTCTTTCCGAAGACGAGACTTGAGTGTCAACCCTCCCCCTGTGCCTGCCAAGCATATGTCTCTGGAAAGGAAGGGACCCAAGACGAGTCCCAAACCCACCACATCTCCACACACTCCTAAAGAGCGACATGTTGTCCCTGTTGAGGTACCAGATAAAATTCCTCCCCCTGAACTTCCCAGCATCCCTCCAGTAGGGCCTCCAGTCGTGCGGATCTGTGGACGCAAACGACTGACCATGGAACAGAAGAAAATGTCATACTCAGAGCCAGAAAACATGCATGAAATTGGCCTTTCTGATCAAGAGTCTAATCCATTTCAGAGGAAAGCACCATCTCACTTTCTTTTTCCTGAGACAAGTGTTGCAGATCGCCGCAGGATGTTTGAACTTGTGGCTAGTCGCAGTGCAGGCCCTAAACCAGCAACTTCAAGGCCAGATTTGAAACAGATGCAGCAGGAGGCTTTGGCTGAATATGTAGAACGCAAAACGGGTCGACGGATGGATGGACGTCCACATCGCCCCCACAGTGCCTACATGCAGTCGGCTTCCTCTTCTTCTACAGACTCTCGCAGCCTAACATCTACACCCAGTCTGTGCTCTCTTCAAGAGCCAGGACCAGACGGTGTTAATCGCCAGTCCTCCCTGCTCATAGCCAATATGCAGCGGCCTTTCTACCCGAGTAGGGGCACACAAGCACAGTCTCAACAGGAAATGTACCATTTAAGGCCACAGGGTCAGACCGCAGAGCCTCAGAAACCAGAAAGGGAGTTAGAGAGACCTGTTCCCTTCCAAGTTCCATCTCAAGCCCTGGATCACCTCTACAGTGGCACTGTTCCTCAAAGCATGGGTGGAGTCTTCGAAAGATCCGTCCCAGCCAGGAGCTCAGGGAAATCAGCTTCTGCAGAGGATCTTTTGGATCGTACAGAAGACCGTCCGATAACTCAGCACTTTAGGTCAAGATCCTCTCCCGTTGTGGAAAATTACAGTAAGGTAAGATGCTGGTTTGGCTGAGCAAAACATACTTCACATAATTTCCCATTTGGATTTGGCTCAGATTATACATTGTTTTAATTAATATCCTGAACTGCAGAACGTACTCATAAAACGGATATGTTAATGAAAAGTCAAGCTGGGAATTCAGAAATTCATAAAGTTAAACACTACCTTTCATGACTGTGACCATTCGTGCCTAGTTATATTAGCATTAAAGTTATATTAACATAAAAAACTCTACAAAAGAACATTTGACATTTCAGAGAATATCCAGTGTAGTCATGGTTGGCTGTAACTGCAAAACGATGCTAATTCCGAGGAATGCTTGTGATTAAAATTGAGTTAAAGGTTGCACTCCACACCCAGACATAACAAAACGCACCCCACCCTTTAGACATCTTGACCTTGAGGTGCAGGGCAGGCTAACAGGTTAGTGTACATTCTGCAAGCCAATCAATAACAGCCTGTACTTTAAATGTCAAGACATTTAAAAAATTATAACAATCTGCATATTTAAGTAGACAGAGAGGGGAGAATGATTATACTTGAACAAAATTAAAATGTCAATCTCCATTATGAGTTAAACCCAGTGTTCTGAATTCCATCCCAATTACTATAGAAGGTGTCTGGTGAGGCTTTGTTGGATTTTCCCTATGTTCCCATATGTTTACTTCTGATACCAGCCATTAGTTGGGACTTCCTCTTTATCACAATGCTTCCAGTGCCTCAAAAATGAAGGCTAATATCTGCTTCCCCTAAGAAACATGGCTAACAGAAGTTATGGGGAGTTTGGGACATCCCACCAAGTTGGAGAGAGCCAGACCTGTACAATTGCTGTTATGTCTTAGAGCCTTGTATTGGGGTGTCTACAGAGCCTTATTTGTGAATTAAAGCAACGTTTTAAGCGAATTGACATTACATTGTACCAGGGATTTTTTGCTTTGAGGTGCCACTTAAAGGAGAACTCCAACGTGAAATGGACTGGTTTAGTGAAACATGATATTTAGTTTTAACTTCTGTCAATTTTTTGTCAAATAGCCCACCTCCGTTCGGAGGGCCCTGACACTGAAAACTTTGGAAGTGCACAGGTTTTTAAAAAGCACTCTTTACACACAGTACCTTAAAGTAGTTCTCCGGATGCCGCAATATTAAAGTTGACAAACATGGACAAATAGGTAGTATAGGGGAAAAGATTGCAAAATTTAATTTGTTGGAAATGCATTTCCACTTTAAGCCTTGTTAATGGTGTAAAAATAGCAAGTTCATTTAATTGGGAATGCTATGCCCCTATCACAAGCATTGTAGGCCTGTCGGGAGCATCGGCTAAAAGCACTGCATTTCGGAATGCTGGGGGCAAACAGAGGTGGGCTATTCGATGAAAGTTTATACTCGTTAACAGGCTTCACTACACCCCCAATTCCATTTCACACCGGAGTTCTCCTTTAAGGACATGCTTTTCACATGCATTTTACAAGCGGAGAGCTACAAAGCTCACTTTGGGATCTGAAAGTGAAAGAAGCATGTTGACAGGAGGTACAGTAATTTGGCCGCAGCATTATGCAGTTCTTGCAAGTGTTTTTATGCCCAATTCACCAAAATTATATAGTACAGAATCTGTCAGGTTGAGCCTAGTATCACTATTTTACTTATTACATCTTAGTGATTCATAAACATGATTTTAAACAGTTATTTTAAAGTAAAATTCATCACAATGCTGCTTTAAGAAGATTTTATTGACATGATAAATGAGATGATGTGTTGCAAAGAACAGCATGGTCAGATACAGGCTGTGTGATGTTTGGTGGTCTGGTTGTGGTGAGGGGGTGGGTTGACGGGGCGTTGTCCTGTCTTGGATTTTTCTACAGTACAACAAGGAACAGATAAATGGCTTAGTGGCCACTTCAGGAAATGTTTAGTACTCTTCACTTCCTGTTTGGTGCCACCAAGCCTGGCTGCAGGCAGGGAGCTGATTGATGTGCCAGTGATAAACGCAATTCCTTCGTGACTATGGGGAGGAGTCGTGAGAGATAACGGACAAACCGCCACAGTTTCAAGCAGGAAACGTTCGGGATGGTTAAGGAGAGGCTTTTTATCTCTGAGAATGATTACGCATCACATAAACATCTTTTTTTTCCACAAAACACTGAGTTGGGGGCACAACCTAATGTACAAGAACAAGCTTTTGGTCATCTTCTTGTGTTCCCATACAGTTATAATCTGTATATTGTCAATTTGTTAAAGGATTTTACGTGGTTTAAAAACTAGTTTGGTACCATAATCTAACCATAATCTGTAGTATGAGGTGCAAAGTTTACTCTTAATATTTTATTGTCCTTTTGGTGGCTGTATTTGAAGAAACATACAAAGCGCTCTGATGGTACCTGTCAAAGGGTGGATACAGTATATTATAAAGAAGGTGAATAGGAAGTTCTTGAAGTTGATAAATTGGGATCAGGAAAATGCACTAATCAGTACCTACCAAAAGTGTTCCATGGTATGATAACTGTAAACTGACATCAGGGTAATGAGTACACGAGGGTCTGCCTCTAATGATATAGTGGCAGGTACCACAGGACACCTTCAGGAGTCTTGTGGAGTCAGTCATAGAGTACGTCAGAGCTGTTTTACACAATGTTAAAAATGTTTAAAGTAAGTGGTTTAATGTCATTGCTGATTAGTTGTGACTTGCCATGTCTTATCTAGATCCTTGTACCTCATGCTCTTTATGGAATAAGAGGATTCTCAGAGTAGTATGTGATTGCTGCTACATTGTTAGTTAAAGAAAAGCATGAACCTATTGGCACCATGCCTAACACCAGTTACTAGTTTTAATTTTATAATATTATAATATTGAGTTGTGGAGAAGGGGAACTGTGTTCTCTGAAATGATGGTGCTCCATTCATTACTTTAGGATGAGATAAAGGATTTAAGATTAGCTTGGATGGTGATCATCTAACATCCTTACTAGGGCTGCAAAATATGTTGTATTATTAGCATCCTCATTGCAATCAGCACATGGGTGGTGGTCACATTGCAGGAAGGAAAAACATAAAATTATTTTAACCCTCCTGTTATGTTCTGGGTCAAGTTAACCCATTTTAAAGTTTCAAGATCTAGGACAAATAGTTAAAAGTATTTTTTTTCAGTATGAAACTTCTTCTGCTTGCCTCAATTACTGTAATCAACATATAACATTAAAATGGTTTATCTCACATGTTTGCAACCCCCCCCTCCACTTAAAGTAAAACAAAATTGCAATGTTATGTTTCAATGTTTTGTAAAACTGTTATGTTTTATATGTTGGTCTTTCAAAAGTAATAAATAAGTGAAACATTAAAAAAAGTTTGAAAATGTACGAGTGAATTATGCTAACTAAATCATTACTTAAGGTAAGGAACAACATTGCACTAAATACTACAAATATTGATAGAATAATTGGTAATGCAGTTGGTAGGGTTTTTTTGGTTTCAGACATATTTTGAATAATGCACTGTTGGCTGCACTGTTCCTGACAAATGAACATAACAGAAGGGGTTAAACATGTCATCCTGCAACTTTCTTGCTACTTAATGCTAAATAAAATGATGCACTTTTCTCTTTGTCCATCAAATATCTACCAGATGCTTATTATATCCGTCCATATCATGACATGTTGGTTTATTGACTTTGGAAAAATCTGTCAAAAACTCCTATGTTTTTAAATTATATTATTTAAAATATATATATTGCAATGTAATTTTCTTTCAAAAATGCTGACCCTCTTGTGCTGAATGCAATCAAATACCGACACCATTGCTCTAAATAGAGTGTACATACATAACAATGCATCAACTTATAAGTCAGCTGTTAATACCATTACTACTGTATGCTTATCTAAAGGATCTTGCATTTACACAAAACACTCTGCATCTGTAGCTAAACTCCCAACCAGTATCTTTTTATCAATATGGAAATATTGAATTGTTTTGGTTTCAAACAGAGTCTCAGACAAACAAAACTAAATGGAGCACAAGCCTGCATGAATCAAACAACTGCCTCCACAAAGCTCTACTTCCTCATAATGGTTAACCATTTGGGTGTTTTCTGCATTCTCATTAAGGATAGCTGGGTGGTTTACTGATCATGGGATGCTTTTGAGCTGAAAAATGAACGTGATATGCCCCACATAACCAGGCCCCTAGACCTAGAATGCTTTTGCCCTGCTGTAATTACGGAATAATGGTTAACTTCCTGCGCTCTGATTCCTTTCCCTGTTGCTGTTCCAGTTCCGCAGTAACCTCTTTTTTTCTACTCGTAGGACTTCTTGGCCGGAGACCTCCGATTGTTTGGGATCGTCTCTAAAGAGCCGCCTGAAAACAGGTGTGTGTGCATGTGCTTTTGTGTCAGAATGAACAGACTGTTTGCAGATTTCATGTCTGTTTATTAACTTTGTCTTCTAAATGACTTGACCTCTTCAGAGTCAATGTCCTTTCACCCACATCATCACATGGGAGAGCCAGGAAACAAAGAAGTGCTGTGTTACTGTGCTCTTTGTGTTTACATTGTTTATGCAAAAACCATATGATCCCAACTGCAGATTCAAACCTACGCGATTCAATGTGCGATTCTCTCCAGTGCATGACACAGTTTTATGTTAACCAATGTGCAAAACAATCACATGTTGTCAGGTTTTGATACAGATTCAAGTTTATTTCATCCAACGTGTGATACAATTCTAAGTTCAGTGTTACTGTTCTCTTTGTGTGGATTTTCGTTACGCAAAAGGAGTTTGCTTAAAATGCAGATTCAATCCTATATGTTCCAATATACGATTCTGTCCAGTACATGACACTATCCTATATTATCTCATGTGCAACAACACAATCAGATGTTATCAGGTTTGTGATATGGATTTAGGTTTATTGTATCCAATGCATTTTAATTGTATTCACCTTATATGTTCCAATATATGATTCTGTCCAATTTACAATTCAATTCCATGTTATCCAATGTGCATTACAAACTCATGTCATACAGTGTTTGATATGATTTAGTGTCTTCTAATATGTAATATAATCCTATGTGGTCCAGTTTGTTTGACCCAGAGTTATCTAATGTGCACTATGTTGCCATGTTTTCTAATGTGCAATAAGATCCAACATCATCCAATTCATGATATGATCTAATATTATCTAACATACAGTGCGATCCCATCTCATCCATACAGAATATGATACAATCCAATACAATATAACATGTGGTACAATCCGCAAAATGTATACACCCCCATGTTATACAATATTTGATACGATCCCATGTTTTTCAATGCACAAAACAGTCACAATTTTATCCATTGCATGATTAGAACCAATATAATATAAAATGCAATACAATCCTATGTTATCCAATGGATGATACAATCCTAGGTCATCCAATATTTGATACCATGGTATGTCATCCATTGTGCAATACTCTCCCATGTTATTTATAATGTGTTATGGTTGCAATATGGTCCGATGTCATCTAATGTGCAATACGATCCCATGTATTCAATGCACAATGCAGTCCCATTTTATCCAGTGCCCTATATGATCCCGTCCTATCCATTGCACGATCCTATGTTATTCACTGCATGATACAATCCAGGGTTCATCATACCCTCCTTAAGTCCAAATACAAATGAATCCCCCTAAATCCATCCAATCACTGCCTCCAATGCTTGATCATTTGAATGAATTGTGTTAGATTTAGGATGGAGGTATAACCTGCAGAAAGTAGCTCTCCAGACACATGGTTGGTAAACTTTAGTCTAGACCAAGTAAACAAACGTCCTCTCCCCCAGGAATGTATGACTGTGAATGTCCAAAAGGGACTATAGTGGACTTTTATTCTATCTCTCTTTTTTGTCCAAACCAGACTTAAAAACCACATTGTGTTTAGCAGAAAATTCCTCTTGAATATTTATTTTTCATTCCTATCTGAGATTCTCTGCAAGCAGGCTGTAAATTAACGCAGTAGATGTTTATCGCCAAATATCCTCCTGTCCTGGAGGTCAGTGCGTCAGATCTATCCTTTACAGAGTAAGCATGTCGATGCAGGCAGATGAAAACTGTTTAAAAAGCAGTGACTTTTATGGCAATCCTGATCTTCTCTCTGCCTTAATTGGTCAGTGCCTCTATCAGCTGAAAGCTCTGCTGTTGCTATTTTGGCTCTTGTGTTGTCATGTGAAAGAATTCCAAGTTGGCATCTTTGGGTAGATTGATTATCTTTGGCTTGGGACGAAAATGAACAAGAAATGAGTGAAATGAAAAGTGTGCAACCTTTTTTTGATGTTTTGACGCTCTGGACATTATGTTTCTTTCTGTGTTTGTGTGGAACAGAGCTCTGGGGAATGCTGCACCTGAGCGACTGTCATCAGGCTCAGCCCGTGCAGAGCGGACCTATCCGCAGAACCAGGGTCCGAGCCAGACGAACACCCCTGTGGTAAGGAGGGAAAGGAATCGGAACTTGGACCGACCCCGGGCTCACAGTGCCTCGGGCCTGGCTGCCTCTGTAGGCCTTCCATGCCCGTTCTCCCCTCCTGGTTCCCACACCACTGGCGAGACGCAGTGTCAGCCAAACCTAGACGCTATCACTTTCCCTGGGACTGTTCCCGAGGGTTCACTTAGAACGTCAGGAACTGAGCAGCATATTCCTGGTGACACTAATGCTCCCAGAGATGACCCCTCAACCACTCAGACGATCGCAGCACCAAAGATGACATCTGACTTTACACCTCCGCACCTGGAGGTCAAGGTCTCAGGGTCGCATGCACCTTTCTTTTCAGAGCCACCTCCCAGGTTATCTCATTCTGGATCGCCCACCACTCCCAAAAGCCCATCATCCCCTGTTAAGCCACTCCTTTCTCTGCGGATCTCAGAGTCCAGCCTCCACTTCTCTCCGCCCACAGCTGTGTCACAAGAAGAGGATGATGTATTTTTTACCCCACTTTCTCCCTCCTTACCACCTCCACCACCCCCACCACCACCACATCCATTGCCAATGAGAGAGACTGACATCACAGAAGACCTCCCCCTTCCTTGTCCACCACTCACACTCCAAACCATGGGGGAGGAGCCACAGAATTTTGCAGCACCTCAAGAACCACAGAGATTGAACAGGTAGCTGGTTAATTTATTATTTATTCATTTTATTATTTGTTTATTCTTCTATTTATGCCTATTATTTATGGGTGTTAATGGGCCACTTTTGGTCAGAATGTCAGGCAGAATTTAGATGATCTTTGGTCAGTTTTGGGCTCACAAATGTGTTGTTGCTCCACTGAGGAGATTCATGTTTTTCTTTACAGCGTTTCGGAGTATCATTCCACTGTGACTGTCCACCAGAAGAGAGATGAAACGCTGGATGACCTCTCTTCTATGTCAGTGGCCTCTAATCCAGGTTCACCCCCCTTCAGATCTGTGACCTCTGAAGTTGGGATTCCACAGAGCCCTAAAAATGGTTCTTTAGAGAAAGAGGAGGAGGAAGCCTCAGAAACAGTGGACCTGGAATCTCCTCTGCTGGCCCGGAGAGAACGCTCAGCAGCCGAGGTGAAGGTTGAGGCTTTGGCCCGACAGCTTGTGCACAGAGACGAGACTCTCATTCCTCTACTAGATGCCTGGTCAAGCACAAGCACTTTGGACCTGATGGAGGACATCTTCCCCTCTCGCTCTTCATCTCTGTATCAACACGCGAAGAGCAGCACTCGTCGTCCAGGAGACAGGTGAGACACAGAGGAGACAGGGGGTGGTAAATGCAGACCTCACACTGAGAAAGACTGATACTGAGAGACATTGAGAAAGAAAGACAGAGTGAGATCTACACTTAGAAAGAGAAAGACACTGAAAGAAAGATATTGAGAAGATACTCAGAGCAAAACAGACTGAGAGACTCAGACAGATACTAAGAAATACTAGGAGACAAATATTGAGAGAAGCTGAAAAAGAGTGACTGAGAAATGCTGAGAGAGACAGATTTTGACACACTGTGAGGGAGACAGACACTAAGAGACTCTAAGAGAGAGAAAGATACTGAGAGAGACAGATACTGAGAGACACTGAGAGAGACAGATACTTAAAGACACTGAGAGAGACAGATATTTAAAGATACTAAGAGACACTGAGAGAGACAGATATTTAAAGACACTGAGAGAGACAGATACTTAGAGACAATGACAGAGACAGACACTGAGAGAGACAGATACTTAAAGACACTGAGAGAGAGAAAGATACTGAGAGACTCTGAGAGAGAAAGATACTGAGAGACACTGAGAGAGAAAGATACTGAGAGACTCTGAGAGAGACAGAGACTGAGAGACAGAGAGATATACTAAGAGACAGAGAGATATACTATAAGATTTGGAGAGACAGGCAGATTCTAAGAGACACTAAAAGAGAGACAGATACTGAGAAAGACATACTAAGAGACAGCAGGACAGACAGATTTTGACAGACTCAGAGAGACAGATGCTGAGAGACAGAGATATACTGAAAGAGACATACTTAGAGACACAGACAGAGCCAAAGACACTGAGAGATTTAGAAAGACAGAAATTGAGAGACATATTCAGAGTGAAAGACATATTGAGAGACACTGAGAGACATCAATAGAAAAATATTGAGATTAAATGAGACAGAGAAAACACAGAGAGAAACAGATATTGACAGACTCTGAGAGACACTGGGGTAAAGACGGAGACAGAGAAACAGACAAAGAGCCATACTAATAGACACAGAGAGACATACTAAAAGTAAGAGAGACAGATTCTAAGAGACGCAGAAAGTGACAGAGAAAAAGACAGATAGTGAGTGAGGGTGAGGGTTATGTAACTGAGTGATGGGGCTGATTCCGATCCCATAGGGACAGTAAACACTGCAGCTCTTTGTTGAAGCTGATGTCATTAGCTGTAAAGATCATCAGCGCCACCAGGCCACCAGGAGATCTGATACAGCACATAAACAAACACCGGGGAGGACTTCTCTCCAGCAACTGTAAAAAGTAGCTTTTTAGCAGCGGATTGTTTATATATTCTGTCTGAGAGGGAAACACAGGCTTACAGCCGAGATTATATTTAAATAAAGTTCACAGTCAGCCCGGAGGGTCTTCATTAAAGATTCATCAGCCTTTATCAGAAAAGCTACAGTTATGAAGTGTTGGACAACTTAGAGAAAAAACATCTCAACTCTCAGTTTTGTGCTGTCTGGCATCTTCTGCGGCTGGCTAGGAAAAAAGCGGGGCTGCACCAGTTCCTTCAGCTGCATGGAAACACTGCCACCTAGTGCTGAAGGATCTACTAAGCTTTAATAATGTTGACCCACTCATGCTAATTTTACATTACCTTTCACAGTACAAAATTTAATAATTAAGTAATTTAAGTACAGTGATGTAAACGTATGTACCCTAACCTTGCTTCCTTAATATCTAATCTCATAAGAAAAGCACTAGAGCTGGGTAAACCAGGCCCAGAAATTCCAACAGCTTGGAAGATAATCCTGGGATGTTTTTTTTATACTTTTTAGACCTAGATAACCTCCATCTAAAGAACTCAAGACCAAGAACCTAAAGACAATTGTGCATTTTGAAAAGCATCTGCTAGTAAGCAGTTAAAAAGCCACCCTTACATTGTGGTGTAAAGTTTTCTGGAGTAACGATGGAGCTCCATTCAATACGTTTAGAATCAAGGTGTGTCAAGTACTAATCATCTTACATTACTCAGTATCTACTCAGGTTTTCTCAAATGTAGTCAGATCTTCATCACATCCATGGTTCAACATCTAGTACGGACAAAAGTACTGGGATACTTACAAATTACACCACCTACAAAAGCTTTGATGATTGCCTATTCTAAACCAATAGGTATTAATATGTAGTTGGATTTTAACTACATATTAATTACATTTTAACTAGGAGCTTGAGGGGCTAAACGTTTAGTCTTAGTTTGGTCAAGGCTGTATTAGGGGTCGTGGGTCGAGACAGATGCACTAAAGGCTTGACGTCATTACTGCCATTGTTTCAGTCAAGGCACGCATGAGTATCACAATTACTTGCGCCCTGCTTGGTTGCTGGAATCTGCATTGTTAAGGGTGTTTTCCTACTCTCTCTCTTTTATCAAGCCTATGTTTGTGTTTGTGTCTCTCTCTCTCTCTCTCTCTCTCTCTCTTACACTCCCTGTCAGAAATGCTAGCACCACTATTCCATAGACAGAGCATTCTTTATATTATTAGAAATTATGGCTGCCCTTCATCCAGTCATCTTACGTTATCTTTCTCACACAGGCTATTTATATTTATATTTGAAAATATCAATTGGCAACAACACAACAATATGAAATGTTGGGGTTGATAAAGGGGTTACAATTCGGTATATAACAATATGACATATAAGTACAAGACCATCATATGCATACAATCTAAGTAAAAGAAAACTTAGCTTTTTATCTAATCAGAATAGCAGGATCTGAAGATCTAATGTGAGTCAAAATCTGTCAATCAAAGGTCAAACTTTTTTTCTTGCTTGCTATTCACAGTTCTAAAATTAATAGCACATAATATCTATATTCTAAATCATATGTAATTAAATTCTGCAAAGGTACATTCATTATTTGCATTTTAAGTGAGTCTCCCATTCAATATTTAATTAATGATGATATTATTATGTGTCTTGTGGAATTAATTCAGGTTAGAAATTGGAATTAAAACACTAATGAAAGAAAGGCACACACTATTTGCACCCAGGTCTAAGTGTGTACAATTAATAAAAATCTTTATTTGGAAGTCAATGTAAAAATTATTTGTTCAATGTTTTCTCAGATATTTTGGTCCATTCTTCATGACATTTCTACAAAGTTTAAAGAACAACGGACAGATTCAAATTACGTAAAAATCTGTTATTAAAAATGTAGTTATTATTATTATTAAATTAGTAAAATGAAGTTTTTTTGCACGAGTGTGATAACATTGACCATTTCCATTGTTAAAACTGCATTTCATTATTTAGCAAATATAACTCTCTTTTACTCACTTGCACCTAAATATTAGATTTAGATGTTTGAATACAATGACCATTTTAAAATCAAAGTACTTATTTACCCATATAATTATTCTTTACAAGTCTTTATTATTCTTTAGGTTCACAGAATAAAAATAGTCTTGACATTGATTAACTACCACACTAATGTATAAATCCTTGGCTCTAACTGGTAGTTTGCTATATTTTACCAGCACATAAAATGTTCCAAGTTATTAGGGTATACTGTACTGCAAAGTTTTAAATTAAGGGTAGAAATTAGCCTTCCTGTGTTGAAATTGCCTCTTGTACACATGTGCAAACTGTCAGTAGCTTAAAGTAAATGTCCACTCTTTAACTGGTTTACACAGTATGACAATAACAGAGTTGACCATGAAACAAATCTTTCTGTAATAATGTACCTGCAATTCTAGAATATAAACTATTTAAATTAAAATTATATATTATTTTAATATATCAATATCACTATACTTCACTATTTCAATATTACCTTCCACCACAAAAGATGATTAGCATTAGTATTATTCTTTACACTACGCTAACTTTTTGTTTCTTCTTGTCTTTGTTTTTGTGGTTTCACACAGGGCTTCTGAGGCACTGTCAGCAGAAGGCACCTCAGTGAAAGTTGGGATGGAGACAGATCTGGATGAGGAGGAGTCAAATCTAAATGAGAAGAAGGTTGCTTCTTGTTTTTAATTAACAACATGTTATTAATCTCTAGTGCCACTAAATTCTAAATATATTTTATCTAGAAATATATTTTTAAAGCAGGTAACTAAGCCCTGCATCTGCATATTTTTTATTGACCCTTAAATTTGTTTTGTGGGCGGGATGCACACTTTTAACTGATATTTTTCCCAATTAAAATATATAATTTCCTCTCAACACATATAAAAAGTCTGAAGGCCAAATTATGTGTAATAATCAAATCAGTGTAACCTGCCACTGTGAGAGTTTATACTGTACTTGTGTGCTGGTGTGTGTCCTTCACTCTGCAACTACCAAAATTCTAGCTGGCAATGAGGTTTCTATGTCACTGTGTTGACTTTTTTGATTTATTGCGTATTAATATATTACAAGCAATAGTGGTAAAATGATTATGTTGGGAGTTGGGACCCATAGCTGTTGTTACTTTTACAAAAAAATCTACGAAAGAGAGGACCAGATCAAGTCAGGTCATACAAATTAATTAAAAATCTCAGTGAAAGTGGAAAAAATGCTATCAGGCGGAACAAGCACAATTGTGGTGATGTGCATCACTGTAACTTAATATAGTTACATTTTAGCATTAGCCTAGAATCTCCCATTTTGAGGTAATGGGCCCTATTTTACAGGCAATACTCATTGCTATCTTACACCCCAAAAACTTCACGCCCTGCACCTGCACGGAGCTGACAAATACATCAGCACTCATGTGCGTGGTGGCCTGGAGGTGCACCGTTTTCAGATTAATTTCTGGTATACTGGAATCTTGGCAATGAAAAGGTGCGCACCTGATTGATTAGAACCCTGACAATAGTCACCTGTCAGACATTCATTAACTATCTTCACATGCACCCCTGATAATTACACACACATGGTCACGCAGCAGTGCACAAACCCAACTTTTACATCAACAATAAACAGAATACAAAACAAAATAACATTGTTGTTTATGTAAATGATCTGCTCCCTCACCTTCACAGTGTGAATGCACATCTCATTTTCCTCTGCTGAGAAGTGCAGAAGCACTGCACTGTTAAAATAGCAACCTGACAAAGTAAATGGAATAGCATGTGATGTGCTGATTGATTTAATGCCCAAAACACACCTATGATTAATTAGGAGAATAAATACAGGTCTTTTGCGTTTACTGATCTGCACAAGGCATACTTTTCCAGTCATTATGATAGCAAAGACACACTGACACACCCTAAGTCAAGTCTTGGCTGATTGACTGAATCTGGAGTCAGTGATCAATCAAGTTTGCTTGACCTTTTGCCAAACTTTTCTTTTATGTGTATTGATAGTGAAGTCAAAAAGCGCTAAAAAGAAGAAGAATACTGCTAAAAGGAAAATATAGACAAATCTAAAAAATGAAGAGAATTTTAAGCTTTGTTAAGCAGTTCTCTTAAAGTCTGCTGTCGGCAAACATAGTTCTCTACTAATCTGGTCGGATTAGAAGTCAGCTCAGGGACAGAAGGTGGTGCAAACCATATTATATAGGTTTAAATCTTAAGTATTTTATGATGTGGCTTTGCCTGTGCTGAGAGCAATGTCTCCTCTGGTCCTGCAGGTGGAGCTATTGCAGGCCCTGGCTGTTAGTGTATCGGTACTGCATGGAGAGAGATCCAGCCTGGCAGAGGAGCAGCAGCTCTACAGTGCACTGGGCAGCAGCATGGAGGCACTGGTGCAGCAGCGCTGCAAACCCAATGAGAAGGAGAAGTACCGCATGTTTATTGGAGACCTGGAGAAGATTGTGAACCTGCTGCTGTCTCTTAGTGGCCGGCTCGCCCGAGTGGAGAACGCCATCAGTGCTCTCAGCAAGGAGACTGACCAGGACAGTGCTGATGAAAGGGTTAGAGTTCACATTTCATTATTACATTTCCACACACTCATTCGGTCAGTATGAACACTATATGGACAGAAGCCTGGAAGCCTGCTCATTCATTCATAACAGGGAAATTAAACAGGGCTACATAATATTTTATTTAGATCCTATGGCCAAACTCACAGACCCACACCCTGTCATTAATAACCCAGTGCTTTAACCACCACTGAGCCATCACTTCCCCAGGATTCCCCAGTAGTCAGCAGCCTTTTTGCCCTCTCCTCCATTTCTTCACGTTCTGCATGAATGGCCTGTAATGGTTGTGACATAATCGTGACATACTGCCCTGTGTTTTTTTGTATGCTTCCTTTTTTATAACACCTGTATCACACCTGTATAACAGCTCTATCTGAGTTGTTATCGACCACATTAACTTTATCTATACTATGTGTCCACGACTGTTAGTTAGCTATGAAAAGCTTCTGTCGGCCTCCCCTGTGTTGGTCATTAGACTAACACAGCGCTCCTCACATAGAGTCTGACGTCATGTTTGCTGGCATCCAGACATTATTTTTATATAAACGCTCAAAAGAACAAACTACCACCTAAAAAGAACAGCTACCAAAATGAGTTTTGTCTTTTCCCAGTAGTTCTGCTGGAGTTTCTCTAAATTTTCTTTCTTTACATAAGTCCTTTTTTTATTCATTCACATTTTTTTGAGGAATAAATCGTGACACTGCCTGATTAAGGCCAATCTGTAACTTTAGCTTATGCCAGACTGAAACCTGCTGAATCATAAAGCGTTTGTGAGTTTCAGGAAAAGCAGAAAGAAAAGCAGACATTGAAGAAAGAGCACACAATATCTCCATTGTCAGTCTACAGCACATACATTGTGAGCCAGTCATTGTTATCTGCATTGGTTCTCTGAAACACAGTAGTGGTGCCAGTAATAGTAAAGTTCTTCAGAACACTAATCTCTTAATAATGCTGGAAACCTGATACAGATCAATGGAATTAAGGTAAAGCTACCCTATATAGTCATCAGACTGTGCCTGTTCTATAAATGGCAGTGTTGTATAGACCTGTGTTATGGTTAGGGGGTCTGTGGTACTCCATAGCGCAACATATAAGCTGTTCATAAAGTAATCAAACAGTGTTGAGAATTATAGAAGTACGCAATAACATGTGGCTCAGTTTTATATGAAAATGTCTTAGTAAATGATGGTTAAACAGTGTTTTGGGCTTTTTGTGTAATATGGAATGCATTTAGAGCCACCTTTGTGAATGACTTTATATCTAAACTTATATAAACTGTAATTTTTTTGGACTTTTGAGTGATTATTGTGCATGTAGTAACCACCAGGGGGCATCAGAGTTAAATCAACAAATAACTTTATATTTGGCATATTTAATACTTCTGTATTTCATTGGAAGTTATCACTAATCAATAGTACATTTACCTGCATTTTAGAATGTTATAATAATAATAGTAATGTTAGTAATTTCTCTGCCAAATTTTAAACATAAATATTTCTCTCAGATACTCAGATTTTTTGAATATCAGTGTAATCAGATAAACAGTATACTTCTACTGCATAATTACTATCTAGAATTTAAAACCGGTTTGTTGGGTAAACTAGAAACTGCATTCTGAGTAGCACTGATCTCCAATACTCTTTTATTTATAAACTGCACTGTGTATTGTTGTCTTCTATCCATTAAATCAATTAGTGGCAAATTTATACATTAGGGCTAAATTATGGCATGGTCCCAACGTTTTGTAGCCACATAACTGGTCACACAATAGTAGATGAAAAGATAAGTGCTTGAATTGTGTTTTCCTAACTGGGGGGACTAGTACATGTTGAGAACCAGCAAACAGAAGGTTGTGGGTTCAAATCCAAAGGTTCAGAATATTTTGTAGGTTGCAGCCCAAACAGGTGATCACAGTGCCTTAGCAGATTTATGCTTAATTGGTTGTTTTCTAGCCATAAAAAGTAAATGTTGTAGTCTTAAAAGCCACACAACTAATCACAGAAGTGCCAGAATGTTGTGGGTTCAAATCCCAGTGTGCTCAACTTTTTGCAGTTTGCCGTTCACACATCTAACTACAAAATAGCTAAATTAGACACGATACTAGGGGCAAAACACGATACTAGAGCTTGCCTAATAGTTTCGAACTAGTAAGCAAAAGGTTGTGGGTTTAAACCTCAGTAATCTGAACTTCAGCAATTTGTGGCTTACACAACAATCATATGTTCATAAAGAAAATACAGTAGTCATTCTGTTCGTACCCATTTATCCATAACAATAGTTGTGCTGGATTTGAAGAACCAATTAAAAAAAACTCAGTTAAAAATCAGTATCAGTACACTAGTATTGATCCTGTTATGTAAAATAATGCAGCTGCAACAAGTTGAAAACACTGGTGTTAAAAAAAACCTGTCCAGTCACAGTTGTATATTATTCTTAAATGTATTTCTCTGTACTACACAATAAGGAGACTGAGTTGTTGTGTCTGTTGCTCTGCAGGAGTCTCTGCAGAGGAAGCGGAGGCAGCTGTGCAGTCAGCAGGAGGATGCACGGGAACTGAAGGAGAATCTGGACAGGCGGGAGCGCGTGGTGCTGGATTTCCTGGCTGGCTACCTGAGCCCGGCGCAGCTGCGCGACTACCAGCGGTACGTCCGCGCCAAACCAGCCCTGCTCATCCGCCAGCGGCACCTGGACGAGCTCATCCGACACGGCGAGGAGCAGCTGAAGAGACTGACCGAGAGCGTGCCTCCTGAGCTCCTCCCACAAGACACAGACTCCACCCACACTTCAGACACCAGTTCTAATGCACTCTCTACCCACTCACCACGACCCACCACTGTGACCTCGCTCTGACTCCGCCCACCTGAACACTGAAGACACTGCTCTTGGCTGCTGAGGAGGTAGAGAAATGAAGGGATGAAGTTTGAGAGAGAAAGAGAGAGAAAAAGGGGTTTAATAAAGTGGATAATAAAAGAGGGAGAAAGAAATCTTAATCTTAAAGAGATCCTTCCTCTTCCAGGACCCCCTGCACACGAGGGGAAAGTGCCTTAACCGGAATGCATCGGTATAAAGGATGATATTACTGTATGGACCGTAGTAATCTGTTGCCTTTAGGAAGTGCAGTTGAATCTGTCCTCAGCATCACAAGCCACAAAAACACCAGACCATTTCACACGTGCCTCCACACCTGTGTATTTCAAACCTGACAGGACCGGACCGGATGATCCCAGACCTGCCACACTGTGTCTTCTGTATTGTTGCCTATACACAAAACCCCAGTACCAGTACTGTAAATACTGTTTATTGTTTCAAATGTTTCAGAAACTACTGCCACCTCTGTAGTTCAAATTGTTGCAATTATTTTGATCAACTCTGAATAATAAGGATAAGGTTATTCTCACAAAACAGACGAATAATCGAGTCGCATACCAAGATCAAATTTTTTAAGTTTTATGTTCAGGTGTATTAAAAAATCTAATTTGAGCAACCTGTCTGGAAAGAAAATCGCCAGACACACCAAAACTTTATGGACCTTGTACAGTACCAGTCAAAAGTTTGGACACACCTTTAATTTTATTTATTTTATTTTTTAAATTATTTTAAACTTGTAGATTAATAAGTTAAAGTCATCCAAACTATGAAGAAAAACATTTGTAATTATTTAGTAAAGAGAATAAAAAACATAAGAGTTGGTGAATACAGCGTATAGCCCTATTTGAGTAATGTTTTAATCCATATTGTGGCAAGAACTAGTCAACTAATTCATTTTAAGAAATGAAGGTCAGTTAAGTTACCAGTCGAGTTAACAGCACCCCAGATAAGAGAGCGCCAACTTTGACTTTTGACTGGTACTGTATATTAAGCAGATACAAAAAAAAACTTCATCTGGTGATTATATTAATTATTAATTTATTATAAGAATGTGTTGTAGTATTTTGGGTTATTTGGTTACTTGAGTGGAAGGAATTCCATCAGTCTTTCATAACAGTCTAGGAAATACTTTTAAGTGTTTTAGGTTTTCCCAGTGTTTGCTGAGTTTTGTGAGAATAACCAATAAGCAGTGGATGATTCCTTTCCTCGTCAAACAGAAAGAATCACATCACACACACCCTCACACTCACACAGATACACACACACAGCCTTAAAATGATGACTATCCTCAATCTTCCTCTTGACAAGACTAAGTAAGTGCTGGAAAGTAAAGGCTGCCATGATGACATCAGCAACTGCAATAATTATTTATAATAAAAAGCCTCTATATATGAAAAGGTTTGTAATATGTAAGTGTACATACTCCAAGCTAACCTCTCAAGATCTTTTAAATGTGTAGAAAAAAAGTGTATATTTTATAAAGATTAGTTAAGAATGCACATCCAGAGAACTGTGCATGTGCGTTGTTTTTTTTTTATTCATTTTACGTTAAGAGTTGGCTTTAAAAAGATAAAGGTGCTTCTGTATCTAAACCAGATCAGTCGTCCAGTAGAACCAGCGGGATTCACTCCAGCAGGAGAAGTAGAGGGTTCTAGATTTGAAATATGCAGAAACGCTTCTACCAGCTGATACTGTAAACTGTAAAAATCAAACTGTTTATCACATTTCCATTTGTTTTCTTCTTGATTTTGAGAACATATTTTAACGGGATGCACCATTATGGGAGTTGGGGGGGCGATGCCGATATTCAATATTGTTCACACTCTTTTCTTTGTGTGCTGATGCTGATACATTACATACTGTACATCTGCAGGATTATACTATCTAAAATATAAAGGTGCTTTGAATGGTTCTTTAACAGATGCTCTTAGAGCAGGTAAGCAGAATAAGGGCATTTTCACATTTGTTCCAAATATGAGTCCACAACCAGGACCAATTCTGGGCTAATGTTGCTATGAAATAATTAAATAAAGTTTTGAGAAGAGGAACTTGCCTGAAGCACCCCCCCCCCCCCCCCCCCTTCCCAGTCTAACATCCTATTAATTCTCTGTACTTTTCTTAAGTCTTGAGAGGGAAGGCTGGCTTTGTAGATGCCTAAACCCCCGCCCAATGTTTGTATTTTAGCCTCTAACTTGGTGTAAAGAGTCTGTAGATGTTTACACTGGAATCGAAAGTGGATCTTCAGCGGCGTCACCCAAAGAACCATTTGAAGCACCTTCAGCTTTAGTAAAAATAAAATGCTGATATTTGAGTACAATACACCCAATGTCACCTTCTGGAGTTAAGTCACATATCAACAAATTTAATCAAACAGATATAAAACCACAAACAAAATTCTCTTAATCAAAAAAGTTGTATTTCATGTTTTTTTCTTTTCAGAACATGGAAAAAAATTCTAGCTGCATACGCAGCAAAACTGATAGATCTGACCAGATTTAAAACCACATACACAAATGTCTTACTGCCGCCTTAATCTCACACTAAATAACACTGCCTGAATATTAAAATATGTTGTAAACTCAGATTTAACTTCCTGTCTGATTAAGGATAATAAGGCCAATAATGTCAAGGCTGTTCTGATTTCATGTAAAAACACAAAATCTGTTCTGAATGGACCAACTGGTTCAAATCACAGACCCAGAAATCTGATCAATCAGATAACTGGGATTAGATTTGAAGCCTCACATGAATGTGTCTTGATTTTGACTGTAAAAATCTGTTACACAGGAAGAAGAGAATGTGGAGTTAGGACATACCTGTCAAGTCTCCCGTTTTGGCCGGGAAACTACCGTATTTTACTCCTCTTTCCCGCCGTCCTCCCGCATTAGTATTTTCCCGTAAATTTCCCGTATTATATTAAAATTTAAAAAACTTTATTATTGAGGAGACAGGGCACTGACCGATCTGTGTCTGTTAACCAATCGTGGTGCCGGTTCAAGGAGAAAGTCCCGCCTTTCAGGAGAAACAGCCAATCAGCTTGCTGGTTTCGCGGAGCGCAAAGGCATATCAGATTCTGATAATCTAATTTTAGTGTGTAAGTGGTTCACATGTGGTTATTTCAGATTTCTTGTAAACCTGTCTTAAAATGTAAGGAATACTAAATCTTCGTTGGGCTGGTGGGACGACTTTAAGCGGACGGAGGAAATTATCCCTTATTTTTAAATCTAAAACTTGACAGGTATGAGTTAGGAGTCTTCACCGAGGACTGTCATTGCTGTAAAATGGTGTTCTTGTGCAGTCAGGCAGTTAAACCCCAGTCTGCCACAGGAGGGCAGTGTTGTTACCCACTACTCTACACGTACTGTGATCATTATTATATCATTGCCACCATCATCATAAGCAGTTATCCACAGACAAAATCCGATAACGTTGTGCATCCCTGTGTTTAACCATTTTACAGAAATATGGTAACCCTGTACGGTTGGTGAACACAGTGTATGTTTGAGCTCACACACCGATAACGGTGCCATTCATACTTTGCTTTCGTTGCCTTTGTTAGAGGTAGAATTTCAGACTGAGTTTGGTTTTTGACAGTTGATGTTTTTTTGTGTTTATTTGGGGGGATGAAACAGGCTGGATTTGCTTTGTTCTGTTTGACAGAAACAACAAGACAGCAGATCCACATTTTACGAAATAAATTTATTTTTTAAAAACAAGCCCTGCCTACTTTATCTGATTTATTTTTTGACCTCCTGCTGACTTGTATCTGCAACTCTGGGTTAAGACCATAAATATTCTGAAGCTTAAAAAAACAAAAAGTTTAATTTTAGAAAATTCCATTGGTTGTTAGAGTGTTAGATAATGATCTGCTACATACGTAAATATATAATTGTTATATAAGTGTGACTATTCTATAGCATTGGAATAAACCCAAATAAACAAAGGCAGTGATCAGTGATTGTGTTTACATGTAAAACTCTATATAGCTTTAGAATAAAATCAATCAAACTGTCTCTGCCTCTCTCTCCTCTAACCTGAATAAAGCTGCTGTCTCTGTAAAACTACAGTAAAACAGCCCACACACACTAATAATCTAGAAAATAACCCACAGCATTAAAACCACCAAGACCCGGTCTGAGGTTAGGCTGCTGGCTCTCTCCAACAGAACAAACCCTGAACACTGTGCTGATGTTTGAACAGGGTTGAATTTAAACAGAAATGGAGAAATTATGGATTCAGGAGTGAGCATATCCCATAATAACAAGGTGAACTTCAAACAAACACCAAACTACACCTGGAACAAAGAAAACCAAATACAAAAACTAGCCTGGCTCCTGCCAAACAAACAGGAGAAAAACTAATGAAATAAACTGGCACTCACCCCATACTTTCCCCTAAAGATAAATGCGAATTTATAAAAAAAAAAACTGACAAACGGGGTCAGCATGAGACGAATGTGCAGGTGTTGTGCCAAATTCAGCTCCCCCGCAATGAAATGCACTCTCTCAGGAGTATTGCTCAATATTTGGTCAAAATAAACAAACTAATGTAAGCGTAATTTTTCAGCTTTCCATTACAGCGACAGCGCATGCTCCCGAGACGGGGTGCCTTTTCTGACCAGGGTGCTGAATTCAGCACAACACCTAGCCGACCTAAGCATAATATACAGACCATAGCCTGTATATAAGTACGGACAGGACGACAGGGGTTGAAAAGTGAAGCCACTACGTTCTCTTATGCTCTCTGGTGGCCGGCTGCAGTACAACTTTCAACTCCGCCTATTTCCATTTATTTGAATGAGAGATGGCGAAATATTTAATCTAAAATTACACATCCAGTAATGTCTTTTGGAAGTTGGGTTCTGTACATTCTACAAGCCCCCATTCTGTGTTAATAACCCCCAGTGTTTTTCTTTTCAGTTACTGTGTTTTATATGAGTTTTTTCGGGATATTAAAAGGGGTGTGGCGATGTGGTGATTGACGCGCTGGCTGTGCGCGTCCCCGATACGGGTGGAGGGATACCGCTAGAGGGAGCCCGCGAGTGAGTCCTCAATGAATGGGGGTGGCAGTTTGAAAAAATGCGGTGGAGAGAAAATAAAAAAAATATGCCAAAAAGAGAAACTGTCTGCTCACAACTAATCTGTAGTGTCTTTCTCAAGACTGCTCATCCCCTATTGCTTGAGTTGAACCCAGTACACCTCCCTGTAATATCCAGATCTGCCTAAAGTCCTCGACTGGCTAGATGAGCTGTTCTGAGTCAGGGCTGGAACTGGTTACTCCGATGACTGTGTGCATGTTTGTATGGAAGCCCATTTCCGCCACCTGAAGAAAAAAAAACGTCCTCAACTAAGTCATAATTATGAGATAGAAAAGTCATAATTATGGGATAGTAAGTCATAATTATGAGATAGTAAGTCATAATTATGAGATAGTAAGTCATATTTATGAGATAAAAAGTCATCTCATAATTATGACTTTCTATCTCATAATTATGACTTTCTATCTCATAATTATGACTTAGTATCTCATAATTATGACTTTCTATCTCATAATTATGACTTAGTATCTCATAATTATGACTTTTTATCTCATAAATATGACTTACTATCTCATAATTATGACTTTTTTATCTCATAATTATGACTTACTATCTCATAATTATGACTTACTATCTCATAATTATGACTTACTATCCCATAATTATGACTTTTCTATCTCATAATTATGACTTAGTTGAGGACGTTTTTTTTCTTCAGGTGGCGAAAATGGGCTTCCATATGTTTGTCCTCCTGTTTTTTGGTCAGAATTCCATGCATTCCTTCATACCGGTATGTGTGTGTGCTGTGATGATCTGATATATTACTACATGCTTGTGGCTGTGGTTCCAGCTGAGGGAAGCTAAGCTTCTCGTGAAATCTGATTGCATCACATCACGCAAACACCAGCGCCAGGGCTCTGAAAAACTTGCTCAACAAGAACATAAAAACTGAAGCTCTACTCTAAATCCTGTGAGCCCACTTCGATTCTGAGTCAAAGTTATGAGTCAGTAATGAGCAGGTAGATCACATGCAATGTTTCGATCATCCTGTTTCAAATGGAATGATGATTATAGTGATACAGTGGCAAATGTAAGAAAATACTGTTTTCCATTACAGCATCCGTCCAACATGATCATACACTATATGTTCAAATTTACATGGACACCCTTTCTAAAAAATGAATTCAGTTACTTTAAATTGCAGCCATTGCTGACACAAAGTGCAAATGCCCACATATATCGTGTCTAGTTCCTAAAAAGAAATACTGGCAAAAGAATAGAACTCTCATAAACAGACAAACATGAACCTTCTAGCACAGTAATGTCTGATGTCAAGCTGAGTTGGAGAGTTGGGGATTATGAGGTGAGGTTTTGATCCTCCAACATTCTGAATACAATCAAATTCTCACAGAAATACTTTAAAATCTAGTATAAAATGTCTTTGCTGGACAGTAACTCCAGCAAAAGTAGGATAAACAGATTTAATACACTTAATTTCTGAAGATATAATTAATATTAATAAGCAAGTGTCCCAATTTCAAAAATATGTTTTATACCACAGTATTTTAAAACTATGGTAAACCTATATTTTAGGAGTAATCATAACCATTTATGATGTCAATATCAAATATAGTAGGAGAGAACAGGTGCCTCACCCACTGAGTCACAGTAATTTAACATTTAATCTGTGTGTAGTCTTAACAATCTTTACACTCCCATTGTCCTTAGGGACAAACATGACAAACATATCTACATACCCTGGAGATGTACAGCTTTCATGGAATGAAAAACAGGAATTTCAGCACCTTCTGCAAGGTTGTGCTCACTCTCTGAGATGCCATTATATTTGAAGCTAAATAAGATAATTTGGGCATTTTTATACTCTTGGTTTTGAAAGACTATTAATAAGCAGTTGAACCAGTAATTGTTCCATATATTACATTTCAAAAATGTGTTTAAAGCCACAATATGTGCTAAAATATGGGAAATCAGTATTTTGGTGTATTTGGAGTAATACCTTTTTGTTCAAGAGCTTTTAGTGGTTCCGATTTTGGGTATCATTCACCACTACTCCTTAACATGTTTTTGTTAGTTATTGTTATTTAAAATGTTTCCAACAGACCAAACCAGGACCCCACATATTGCTAGGTTTACACTACATGATTTTTAATAGTCTTTAGATTGTTATAGTCTTCACACTATGCACTATGTCTTTTTTTATCAGGATTTTTTTACAAGATCACAGTATCCCAAATTACGAGATTACAAATTACAATTTTTTTTTTTTTTTTTTTTTAAGAAAACACATATTTTTGGTCCAAAATAGATGCCAGGTAAGCAGACATCTCAGCCTGCAAAAACTAATTTCAGAAAGGTAGCATTAAGGTCTCAGCCTCCAATCCCCCAGGCCCAGGCCCAAAGTTTTTTTTGACAGTTTGATTGGTTAAAATAATTTAAAACAACTAAAATCTGTACTTACTTACTTTACAGTATAATACATTTCAATGGAAAATATAGAGTACAGTAGCTTCTTACAGTAACACTTACAGCCAGACACTTAAATTACTTTCTGCAGTAATTTAACTCACTAAATATTAATAATATATATCTTGTGCTCTCATTGGTTGTAGCAGTTGCCGACAGGTTCAGATATCAAACCTGCTCGATATTTGTCGGAGGCTTGCACGGCATCGCTAATAACTAGGTGATCAAGGTCACATTGTGTCTTTTACATTAAGACAGAACTATACTAACAGAAATTTGCCTCTAATCTGAGGTTTTTGTCAGTGATCCCAAAAAACAGTAGACTAAAATCATAATGTAGTGTGAACCAGGACCTTAGCTAGATAAATCAGGCTCTGATTCATAGCTTGTTATTGGGATTTATCATGGGTAAAGGGAAGCCCTTCTGAAGCAAGCCGAAGCTGCATTCCTCTGAGCTGTTACAGAACTACATTAAACATTCAGGGAAAACAACTGAACTGCTAACCAGCAAACAGGCTGTGCTGAAACACGCCTATAGCAAGTTCTAACAGGTATGCAAATACTTCCCGCTCAACTCTGAGATGTTTTTGTTGATAAAGAGAGAAGCAAGGAAGCAGGGAAGCTGAAAAGCTGTACAAATTAAATAAATAAACATATAGAAATTAAAGTAATTTCTATTATTTTAAGTGCAGCAGGATGACTGCTTTGTTTTTGACTGTGTGGATAATAGCAGTCCAGCCTGAAGGCCGTAGGCCTAGTGCGTGTCTGCAAACAAGACAGAGTTGGACGAACTCCAACAAACAGTGCTTTAATTCTCTTGTACCAGTTTCAGAGAGAGAGAGAGAGAGAGAGAGAAAGAGGCAGAGGGAGAGGGGCTGTACTCTCACTGTGACCTCAGAGCACTGGAGATCCGTCCTCACTGTTCCAGCTACAGTATGACTCAACCCTTGGCGACTCCCACAAGTTTCTGTGTTTCAGGCCTGGCTGGCCATACAGCCTACAGACAGTAAGCCAATGATTACTGACAAATAATCTAAACATTAACAGAAATATACTCTATTCTGTATGTTCTTAATTGGTAGACATTCTTTCAAACATTTCAGCATTTTCATGTGTGCAAAACCAAGCAAATACAGCTCTAGAAAAAAAAATGAGACCAATTAAAAATGATGAGTTTTGATTTTCCCAAATTGAAAACCTCTGGAAAATAAGTAAGAGGAAGGTGGATGATCACAACCCATTAAACTAAATTGAACTGCTTGAATTTTTGCACCATAAGTGGCATAAAGTTATCCAAAAGCAGTGTGTAAGACTAGCAGAAGAGAACATGTTAAGATGCATGAAAACTGTGATTAAAAACCAGTGTTATTCCACCAAGAGTTCCATTTCTGAACTCTTAAAACTTTATGAATATGAACTTACTTTCTTTGCATTGTTTAAGGTCTGAAAGCTCTGCATCTTTTTGTTATTTCAGCCATTTCTCATTTTCTGCGAATAAATGCTTTAATTTGCCATTTTATTTTATTTTATTTTTTAGAATTTGGGAGAAATGTTGTCTGTAGTTTTAGAATAAAACAACACGTTGTGAATTATGGGCGTGAAGCCTGATAGTGAGTGCCAGGTGGCTGGGACTTTCCATTTCTGAGATATCACATGTGTACCAGGAATATGTTGTAGAAGGCATCACCAACCACAGTGGACTCTAAACAAAGTTTTTTACATCTTTATTTATTTTTAGCCCAAAGTGTTAGTATTGTTGGGTTTTTTACAAACTGGTCAAATAGACAAAATAAAATATCTAAGAAGTATTTAAATATTTTTTTTTGTTTAAAAAAACAATTGCACTTGTAAACTTTTTTCCAAGTCATCATGCCTCTCCTATTACATAATTGGGACAAGACTGCACGCTGGCATTCCTCCAGAAAAACTAATACTTAATAATTATATTGCCCATCTCTTATTTGAAGTCCCTCTGCCTGCATTCCCTTTCAGATCTACCACCAACCAGATCAAAGGTTAAATATTAACCCCACAGACTGAAACTGCTGAACGCTCTTATCTCAATCACTGATCTTCTTTGGCCTGAGCGTATTACTGCACCTTGTATCCGTAGAAAAGGTCATTTGGACACAGCAGATGACAGGTCTAATGTGGTACTGACTAAAGTGCTTAAATCTAGCTCATATTCAGTGTTTTAGTGAAGGTTTTGGCAGTCCAGTAAAATTACCCGTGTTAAAGCTGTTTACTGTGTAAATAATATATATCGTCTATAAACACACATCTGCACATTCTAAAGTATAGCTATTGCTCACTTACTTGACTTCTCTTTGCATTTTCTAATTTGTAAAGCACTTTGAATGACCATTGTGTATGAAAGGTGCTATATAAATAAACTTGCCTTGCCTTGATTTAGTATATTATAATATTAAACATGATATGTGTGGAAAAGCAAAGGTACATTACTTTATATAGTTCACCCCTACAAACATTAAATTTAAAACAGAGGACGTATAAGTAAATGGTGCCATTTGAACAAGGGTGCCAAAACTTTCGAATACATACGTAGCTACAGTTTTAATTACACACATAGACTATCTAAACAAAGGTTCTTTGTATATACAGCTCTGGAAAAAAATGAGACCACTTAATTTCTTTAGTTTTACCAAACTGAAAACCTCTGGAATATAATCAAGAGGAAGATGGATGATCACAAGCCCTCAAACCAAGCTGAACTGCTTGAGTTTTTGCCAAAATGCATAAAAACTGTGATTAAAAACCAGGGTTATTCCATCAAATATTGATTTCTGAACTCTTAAAACTTTATGAATATCTTTTTTTTTTTTTTCATTTTCTGCAAATAAAATACTCTATATGACACTATTTTTAATTGAAACTTTGGAGGAATGTTGTACATAGTTTATAGAATAAAATAAAATAAAAATAAAAAGATCATTTTATTCGGACATATACCTATAAATAGCAAAATCATAGAAACTGATTCAAAAACTGAAGTGGTCTCTTAATTTTTCCAGAATTTTATATATAATTGAGAATGATAAACATGTTTTTATTGTTTTATGTCTTATTCTTCGGGAAAAACAAATTTCACTTCAAATACATTCTGAAAAGTTTAATTTATTATACCAATCAATATTATATGGCAGTATAAAAATATATATTATCATTTAAACCCTGTTAAATTAACTTTGCTATACATTGTTATTGTTGCATAAAAACCTTGTATCTCCAAAATACAACTTTAAAAGAAAAGGTAAAAGGTCGTCATTAAATCTTTACAATATAAAGAACAACTGCTAGATTCACATTATGTCAACAAATATAATGGAGATACAAGTTTTTTTCAATGATACAATATACATTCTAACTAAAGTGAAAATTAGATATGCCCACTCAGAGACAACTTCAAATACTTAGAAATCACTTTCTGCCCCACTGGAACAAGGCCAAATGGAGCCAACCTGGTCTTCTTGTTACTAAACAAACATTCCTGGAACAAGAGGAAAGGGAGTGGAGAGGTTCTGGCTCAGAAGCTCAGGCAGAACTGGCAGTACCAGGCTGAAAATGTCAAAGAGCTAATTCTCTCTGCTCAGATGTCAAACCAAAAAAAAAACACTTAGGGAGTAGATGAACAGAACCCCAAAGAAAACATTTAACAACACTGCTGGAGGACAAGAAAAATGCAAAGGTGATGATATGAATGATGATAAGGATGAGCATCAGCATAACGTGACTGCAGAACCATCACTCCTATTTACACAACTTTCAGACACCAACTCACATTAGCTCTTTTCAATGGAGAGGACATTTGCCTGAGTAAACTGTGGCGACTTAAACAAGTTAAATAGAAACACTTGTGACTTCTGAAGCACCCACAACATTTTAATAAACCATGTGGAATAAACAAGATACAGCCTCACTGCCACGAGGCGGTCAACACTGGATACAAAACGTGAATAGTTTAACATTTAGTGTCCATCAACCCAAAGTAAGGACATTACAATATTAGATTTAATATAAACCAGAAACAAGAAGGTGCCACCTTAAAAACAGTACCCGATTATAGCTGGGCATCAAAGTTCAGTCTTTACAGACCACAGCATTGCATAGTATAGTGTCCCCAACATTTTTAGACCCATTTTCACTTAGCAGAATAAAAGTCTACACTTCAGTGCAGCAGACTCCACCGTGCTCCCTCTACACCGCAAACAGAAGACCCCTGCTTACAGAAACGTCTCAGCATTGGCCGAGACCCTGAGCTGAGACTTGTGTTTGAACAAGGCAGCAAGAGACGAGTGTCTCTTTACTGTAGCTGCTGACTGTACAACCTGTGAAACTGGGGTCTTCTCTACTGACCACTGGCTCCCTGCACCAACCCCAAACATCTTTCGGGGTGCACCCATCAGTTCCATCAATTCCCAGTCGTCACTTTTCTCCAGATACTGCCAAGGCTTTTTGCCACTGTTGTCCCTGAGGGCTACGTTGGCCTTGAACTTGGTCACCAGGAGCCGCAAAAGGTTCTTTTGGCTGTGAATAGCAGCCAGGTGCAGTGGTGTGTATCCACAAGCACTCCTGGCGTCCACATCCATCATCATCCCTATCTTGTTTACACCGTACCACAGCGTGTTCAGGACCCGGTGGTCCCCGTGCTTAGCAATCCAGTGCAAGACAGTGTATCCAGAAACAAAGTCCCGCTTGTTGAGCAGACTGGGATCCTCTCTAAAGAGGGAGTAGATGACGTTCCAGCTGCCTGATGCTGCTTTTACAAACCACTCATGCTCCCGCGACTCCAGGGGAACCTGGGACTGCCGAGTGCTGCAGGAGATGGAGTCATGAGCCAGGCTGTGTGTGGAGCCGGCTGACGACAGACCATCAAGGGTGCTGTGCGTCCGGCTCGAGGAGACCGAGGCAGAGGTGGGGTGGTTTACATTGAGGAAAGAGGAGATCCGTTGAAGGCGCTTGATTCGTGATGTCTCATTGTCCTCCCGAAACGCTTGGTCCAGGTCTGAGCCCAAACTCCGGGACATGCGACTCCGCATACGTTGGGAAAGTCTGCGAGCGACTGGCCCTGGGCGGACGCCATTCTCCGGTACTGAATGAGGAAGGGATGCTGAAGGTTCCTCATCTGCAAGGTGTCCGGTGGAGTGGTGCCAGGATGTGACCTGACGTTCTGGGCGATGGAGGTTCAACAGCAGCTCAGCTTCATGGAAATGATGGAGAGCATCTCTGTTTTCTACTGAGGTGGCCCTATAATTTAGCCCATCATCACTAGACCAGCTGTATCCTTTGTGCCAGTCGGAGTCTGTGGAGGAAGGCAGGTGAAGGGTCTGTGATGGCAGGCTGCGTCTATTGTGCGCAGAAGTGCTCACTGGAGTTACTGACCCTGTTGAACTATAATCTGAAGCTTCCTCAATGTAGAAACCTGTGACTGGACCACCCTGGTTTGATGTTAAGAAGCTGTCGTTGCTCTGGCTCAAAGCTCCCTGCAGATATGGAGCTTGCAAAGAGGGGTCTACTCCAGGGATGTCAGATAGGCATGGGGTTGAGGTGGAAATCTGGGACTGAGACAGTCCACAGGAGCTAGAAGAGATAGGAAAAGGCCAAGCACATGACAGGGTGTCCTCAGATGGCTCCTCAAGTACAGGGGACACGCTCGCTTCCCACTTTTGGCTGCAACCGTCCACTTCTCTCAATTGTCCAGATCTGGCAGGGTAAACACCATTGTGTGCAGCTTCCACAGGGCCTTTCAAATCCCACGGCTGATCAAAGCTCTGGCCGCTCCCACTTGAGCGCTTGGACTCTGAGGTGAAGGTATATCCTGGACCGTCACTGCTGGACCTCTCTCTGATAGGCTCCCAGGACTGTGCTGAGGAGCTTCTCACACATTTCTCTAGGTTCACAGCTTCTACATCGTTGTTGTTGTCGTTCAGGATTCCTGCGACAGGCAGGACGTCAGCTGGGACCTGAGCGGGAGGCGGCTGGTTAACAGTCTTCACGGCGGACCTCTGGGTCCGAACCTCCGCCCCTCCACCCCGGGTCCCGCTCGGCGCCGGTTTTCCGCTCACCTCGTGCTTCTTGGGTGGCGGTTTCGCGACGCTCTCGAGCCGCTGCCGGTGCTTCTTCTTCAGCGCGATGTAGGAAACCCCGCCGTCCTGCTTCACCACCGCCACGCTGTTCACGAAGCGCTTAAACTGCTCGCGGTTGCGCGCGCGCGTCCCCTCGTCCTGCTCGCGGAGGAAGCTCGTGAAGTGCGCGAGGAGTTCGGTGTTGCGCACGGTGCCGCCGCGGCTCAGGAGGAAGCGGAGCACCGAGTCCTGAGTGAAATCCGCAGCCATCGCTCGATCTGCGGCTCTCCTTCCTCAGGTTCTCCTCCGTCAGGTTCTCCTCCTGAGTCTCAGAGTGAAGCTCCGCCCACAGCACAGTTCAGCTCCACCTGCTGCACCTGAGAGAGAGAGAGAGAGAGAGAGAGAGAGAGAGAGAGAGAGAGAGATTCCTTCACCAGCCTTCACCATTCCTTCACTTCAGTCCACTTTAAGAGTAACTAACAGCGCTGTGGTTTAAAGGTGGATTAAAAAGTTTTTAAAGTTTCTCAATAATTCCGTCCCACACAGAGGTTTTACCTGTGAAATTATACATTTCAGAGAAAGCTACACAAGCTCAGAGTTCACTTTATCACTTCACCTGTCAGACATCCAACATCCAACTTATTCTTCTATATATATAATTATATATATACAGCTCTGGAAAAATTAAAAGACCACTTCAGTTTCTGAATCAGTCTCTCTGATTCTGTTATTTTTGTTATTTATAGATATTTGTTTGAGTAAAATGTACGTTGTTTTATTCTATAAACTATGGACAACATTTCTCCCAAATTGCAGGGAAAACAAGTTCATATTCATAAAGTTTTAAGAGTTTGTTTTCCACCAGTCTTACACACTGCTTTTGGCTAACTTTAAGCCACTCCTGGGGCAAAAAATCAAGCAGTTCCGCTTGGTTTGATGGATTGTGATCGTTCGTCTTACTTTTTATTTATTTTCCAGAGGTTTTCGATTGGTAAAGTCAAAGAAACATTTAGTTCATTTAGCAGTTCAGTGCAACATTTTGTACACTGGAATTTGTATCACATCGTTTATTGCTATTTTATTTACTATTCAAACCCACTAGTGAACTAGTCTTCCATATTTTGTGCTCCATGCCCTGCATATGTCCCTCCACCAGGAATAGATTTTTTTCTGAAATATGTTTTATAAATACATTAACATTAATTCAAACTATATATATATACTGTTTTTAGGACTATTTTAATTCCATAAATTGGTGTAATATCTAAAACAGTACTGAACAGTTAACAATGAACCATAATAGCAAGTGCCAGACTATAATCATTGTTTGGTTAGGTCACATAAAAACATATATATTTTATTATTATTAAATTAACAAAAGTAATATTTTTCATTACTGTGAATATTACCTTTTTTTTAAATGCCCCAAATAGCAAGAACATATCGGTCTGTTTGCTTTCCATATTTATTTCCCAGTTGAGGGTGTCTTGGTTTCAAACTAATAAATAAACAGCCAATAATACCATCAACTGTTCAGCAGTTTTTATTCATCTCAAAATTGTAAAATAAAAAGAACATAAATTTTCTTATTTAAAAAATTAAATGTCTTATTTATGTTGGCAACAGTTCTGTCAACTGTTACGGAGAGAAATAGAGAGAGTGAGAGAGAGAGAGAGAGAGAGAGAGAGAGTGAGAGAGAAACATTTCATCACTAGCATTCCACCTTAAGAGTAACTAACTGCGGTGACGATTTTAAACAGGGGAAAAGTTTTTAACTTTAAAGGGGAACTCAAAATGTCTCAATAATTCAGTGCCTCACACAGAAGCTTTGCCTCAGACTCCATTTCAGAAAAACTACAAGCTCAGTGAATGAAACCAGACGTCTGTTGTAATGAACCTTTAGATCCTCAGATGATCCAAAAACAGCACTGAGCAGTTACCGGTAACAATAATGGGACAATGTTGTTCTTTTTGGACTGTAAACACTGGTTGTAAAAAATATATATTTTTAGACTAAACGAACAATAGTAATTATTTTACATCACTGTGAATCCACTTTTTAAAATGCCCCAGATAGTGAGTACATATCAGTCTGCTGGCTGATACATTTACCTGAATGTTTATTATATTACAAACAAATGATTAGCATTCTGTACTTCATTTAGCTTGAAATTTATTATGATTTTATTAAAATGATGTTTACGCCATGTCAGTTTCCTAGTGTCTTCAACATGTAAATAAACAGCCAATGATTAATAAAAAATTGTAAATAATAAAATATTAACATAAATGTTCTTATTTAAAGAACTTAAACGTCTTATTTATGTTGGCAAAAGTCCCATCAACTATGTTACTTACAGAACTTCTTCCTGCCACTTAAAACGCTTTGTCCCAATATCATGTGACCAGCATCACATGATTCACGTAATCACATTTTTTTCAATATTTTACCTCTAATAGCACATTTTCAATTATTTAAAAGTAATGTAATAATTGACCATTAACTATATTACGTACATAGTTTAGTGGGTAAACTTTATAATGATTTAAATTCAGTTACTTCTAAAATTTTACTAAATAAACTTTAATTTAATTGTGTCTGCAAATAAATTTAAATACGGCTGATAATTCTGGACTTTCACAATAGTGTCCAACAATCACTCACATTCTCATAATTCACAACCTGCTGTCATATTTACCATACCATAAGTCTTGTGACACAATTCTAGTTTCTGTCTTCTTTGATGAGGCATGTCAGTTTGTGTGATACATCTATACCCATATGAATGCATTCATTTATGTACATGCACACACACACACATTTATAAAACACACTAGGCAGTGTGGTTCAGTAGACGGTTTGACTTTATTTGAATCTTTGTGTTGATGTTTCAGCAGTGTGGTCAGCTCTCAGCCTGCCAGAGAACAACAGAGCCAGGTAAATGAGCAGGCAGGTCATCAGCAGCAGGGAAACAGTGATGCTCTAAAGATATTTTTTTTTCTTGCATTTCAACAGATTTTGTGTTTTTTTTTTCTTACGTTTTTTTTGTTGAAAAGATCCTACACATACAATCTCTTTCTGAACAAACACTAAACCGCTCTCCCTCTGAGTGCGTGATGGAATGGTGTGAATCACACTAATGCCACATTAATGCTCTTAGGAGAAGTGATAGGGAGAATATCACCCTTCAAACAGCCATACATACACACATAAAAACACGCACACACACACACACACACACAAACACACACACACTTCCATAAACAATGAAGAAGCCATGAAGTGAAAAAGATCAAACAATTTAAAAGAGGAAGAGCGAGAAGTGGAAAAAAAGAGGGAAGACAAATCAGTCATAAATTAAGTTATATTACATCTGACAAAACAAAAAATTAATCTCCATTAATTCTAATATTTATCTTTAAACCCTGGTGTATTTTTTCACAGGTAGCAAAGTCGTTACATTCAGGAGTGCTGTGCGCTTTGTTAGAGACAAAAAGGGGGAGAAAAAAATTAGAATAAGAATAAAATTTGATTATTAGTTTTGCAAACAGATATATCTGCCAGACAAACTTTAACACTGATATATAAAGGCAGAAATGTGACCACAAGTGGGACGGGGGACGGAGGGAGTATTCCTACTTTTTTTGTGGAGATTTTTCCTTTATTTTGATTTTTTTTGCTTTTAAATAACTTTTTTTAGTATTTAAAGTAATCAGGCTTAAGGTGGTTATGAATTATGAACTGCAGCATATAAAGTATACAGGCTCTAGATATATATGTAAGTTAGGGCTCTGTTGTTCTCTGAAGGTAGGAGGAAAGCACCACACACGACTGCGGTTTTAGCCTTGTCGCCCCTGCAGGCCTCTGCATGTGGTGTTACGACGCTGTGACCGGCTGGAGGGCCGGACAGGGCGAGGATCCTCCCTCCTGGGGGCTGTCCTCATTGTAGAGCCGCTTGATGCCATCGAAGTACTCGTCCACGTCCATCTGCTCCACTTTGCGCTTGGCCGAAGGCTTCCTCCGGAGCGGCAATGAAGCAAAGGACCGGGCTGCGGCATCGTCAGAGGTCAGACTGGGGTCACAGGGCAGGCTCTGGTCCCTGTGAGAGCTGCCAGGTAGCGGAGGTGGTGGCGTCAGGGCAACCGGGAGGTGCCAGGGGGGCAAACCCCGGCTGCCCCAAGGCTCAGAGGGAGGGGGGCGCAGAGGGTGGCAGATGTATACAGTGTTGGGAGGCAGGGAGGCCGAGTGTGTGGACAGGCAGCGTGCAACCAGCTCTCTGCAGCCAATCAGCTGCAAGCTGTCGATCTGGAGAGAAAGAGAGAGAGAGAGAGAGAGAGACAGAGAGAGAGAAAGATTATTATTTAATGTGTGGGTGTACTAAGCAAGCATTAACATTTAAAATATAACAAATGTCATGTCCCATGACTTTTGCCATGTTCCACAAAAAACAAAAAACAAAAAAAACAATGCACGGCCTTGAGGAATATTCATGTGTGGGTCTCCTGCATTGAATGTGGATGTGGACAGTTTCTTTTCTGTTTCATGGAGAATTTTTTTAAGCAAAACACCGCCACTCCTTATCATTACCTCTCACGGCACTGTCCACTGTGAGTGCCAATACGTTCTAGGATGGATTTCCAGGATGAATGTGACAAAATGTTAAATGCACTGCACACACAATGCCTCACTCAAACTCTGATCATTCATGTGGACTGTGGACTTTCCATGAACACAATAGCCTCACTTACAAGATAACACCTTACAACGCACACATATGTGGGCATTCTCCACAAGGAAAACTTTACAATCAGATTTAATTTTGAACTCTCATGACTTCTGATACGCCATCCTATAGAAGCTATTGTTTAAAAATGGTCAATGTTCCATTACCTGTTTTTTAGCATGCCAACAAAAAAAGAGCAGCACTTTTATATTAATTCTACAGAATAAAAAAATTAAACAGAGGTTGAAAGATAGACAAATGTTTTGGTACATAAACCCACACAAACAGAGCACACTATATGTCCCAAAATTTGTGGACAGCCCTTCTAATGAATTCTATTTTAGGTTGCACCCATTGTTTACACAAAATAGGCTAAAAATAGCTTTTTGTCACTCCATTTTTAAACATTAAAGCACCAGTCTAAACTGTACAAGGAACCAAAGGGGGGGTCTGGTTTAGTATCAGCTGCTATATCCTACTGTATGGCATGTAACCTTTGTGTTTGCTCAGGAGTGCAGAGGCTTAACACACCATGCTGTGTCATATACCCCCAGCCCCCAAGTGGGTTTTGCACTGGGGGCTTTAAACAGAATAGAAATTACCCCTGAGGGTCGTCACAGAGCAGGAAGGTGTGAGCAGGAAATAAATCCTGTACTTTAGTAAATACTTTTAAACATTAAATATATTCTTTAGTAATTTATTTATGTAGTTTTACCAAGAACCCATACTTTAAGCCACTTTAAGTCATCTACTCTATAACTTTGCAATGATTGGTGTTATGTAAAGAAAAAAAATAAAATGCATTCTCTGATTCTCCAACCTGAAAGATATTTACCCCTATAGGCTGAGGAAGAGGGTGGGGAAATAATGGTTGACCCTTCAAACCCTGATCCCACACTCTCAGCAGTTTTTATCTCAGCAGAGACCAAGAATAAAAGCACTGAATTGGACTCCTAGGGGCAATTTTACTCACAGGGATAAAGCCTAGTGTTGGGCCCAATCCCTTTTTACCCACCGACACATAGGGGGAAGTGTTGGGTATAAATGAAGATTTTTCAAAGGTACACTCCAAACGGAGAGCTATAGGGAATCACTGGCAATTTTTTTCATAATTGTATTCCTTGATAAAAATAAAGATAAATATATCACAATAGTTTAAATGTTTACAGCTATGTTCTTCATAACAAAAAATGCTAGTATTATGTCTCGGCAGCTAGCTAACAAAAGTTCCTCTTCCACTTTAGCACAGACAGCAGATGCTGTATTATTTAAGGTGGAAAGGAAAATAAAATAAAATACAATCTAATTTCAGCTTCCCATCATAGAGGAATTAAGGAATGGACAATAAACATTTATGGCTGCACCATCTGCCTCTTTTTTATTATGATTATATTTAAATTTGTTCTCCCATTTTCTCCCAATGTACACAGCCAATAACCCAACCAACTCATTAGGACTGCCCCCATCACTAGTGATGCCCCAACACCAGGAGGGTGAAGATTAGAACATGCTTTCTCCGATACATGTGAAGTCAGCAACCGCCTCTTTTTAATGTTTTTTTTTACTTCTAAGTTTTTTCCATTTTCTCCCCAATTTTCACAGCCAATTACTCAACCCACTCACTAGGACTCCCCTATCACTAGTAATGCCCCAACGCACCAGGAGGGTGAAGACTAACACATGCTTCCTCCGATACATGTGAAGTCAGCCTTCGCTTCTTTTCAAACTGATGCTGATGCAGCATTGCCAGGCAGCCAGCGCGCTTGGATACTGCTCATACTGCTCTACATGTGCTTTATTATACACTCTATGGGACAGTTTATCCAAACAGGGATTAAGACCAAGACTATGCCTAAGCCCTGTCTGGGAAGCTGCCACTATAACATACATAACAACTGTATTTACAGTTCAAAATTCAGACAACATCGTGCATAAACATATATTAGTGTGCAAACATTACATATTATGTCTGTAGTGTGAAAAAATGTAATGTTTAAATGTCACTTACAATTATGAATAATAATAATATACACTTTTAAAGAGTATTGGGACACCTGCTCATTTGTTTTTTCTTCTTCAAGGGTATGATATTCACCACCAAACTTGCTACCACCACTTGTGGGAAGTTGTGGATAGAGCACACTCACTCCAGAAAAACACAGTTGGCAGTTGTTCGCATCTACAACCTCCTTTCTGAAGGGCTCAGAGAGCTCTATGATTCTGCTCTTGGTGATCCACTTTTTAATGATCAAGATTACACCAAAATGAAATTCTTAAGGTTCAAAAGAGCAAAGGAATTCATGGGTTTTTCTTAAAATATTAAATTCAATAAACAGGAATTATTAAACACAACCTTTTAGCGTGCCAAAATTTATACACATAACTGTACACGAGTCATTCAGTCATTAAGATGGGTGTGTGTGAGCTCTGGGGTCAAAGGACAGAGGGTGTGTGCGTTTTACCTGAGATTTCCGCAGCAGGTCAACAGTGAGAGCGAGCCAATCAGGACAGAGCTTCTCCAGCTGCAGCGTGACGAGGGCAAGGGCCAGCATGGAGCCACGCACTGACAGCAGTGCATTGTGGGAAAGGCAGTGCAGTAACTCCTGGGTGAGCAGGGCCAGGTGCTGTGACCGGTTTAGACCGGACAACACACTGCCTGATTGCACTGCCTTACAGCTGAACACCATCGCGTGGAACTGGAACACAGAGAATGAGGATAACAATGAAACTGGTCTGTCTGGCCTAAATGGAGTAACTTTATAACATACAATTGTTAGCTTATCGGTAAATCATGTATCTCTACCTTCATAGGTAGAGGAAAAAGAAACTTTCTTAACTTTCAGTTGAAGTTAAAGGAAAAAAAATCGTTCCATTCATGAAGATATATTGAGTAGAAAACAAAGAACCGCTAGATTCACATTATATTAAAATTTGGAAAACAGGAACAGATGGACAGATTCTTCCAGATTGTATCCTAATTGACTTTTGATAATTGGGACAGCCAGAAACCACATAGAAGACAATTTTTCCAAACCAAATCCAAATTACATTTTGAGATGATTTGAAATGCGATCAGTCTGGACACTATTGCTCAAATTACATTAATCTAATATGTTAAATCATAAATAATCAGGTTTATTTTATCTGCACTATTAACATTTGTAGTCCTGGACATTAGCCACTTTAGTAAATACATATACAGCTCTGGAAAAAATAAGAGACCACTTAAAAATCAAGAGGAAGATGGATGAATACAAGCCATCAAACCAAGCTGAACTGCTTGAAATTTTGCCCCAGGAGTGGAATAAACTTATCCAAAAGCAGTGTGTAAGACTGGTGGAGGAGAACATGCCAAGATGCATGAAAGCGGTCATTACAAATTAGGGTTATTCCACCAAATATTGATTTCTGAACTCTTAAAACTTGTTTTCTTTGCATTATTTTTTGTTATTTCAGCCATTTCTCATTTTCTACTAATAAATGCTCTAAAAGACAATATTTTTATTTGGAATTTGGGAGAAATGTTGTCCTTGGTTTATAGAATAAAACAATGTTAATTTTACTCATACATATACCTATAAATAGCAAGAAAAATGAAGTTGTATAATAGCAGAAACTGAAGTTGTATATGCACATTTTTATTTAGTATTGCCATCATCTGCCATTGTTTTATTCATTACTGTACTGCCAGGTTACATCTTATATCTTGTATATATTCCTGCACCCTTTTTATTGAAATATTTTTATCTATAGTTGACAATCTATAGTTCATAGTGAATATATTTTAATTTATAGTTATTTTTAATAATTATAAATGTATAGTTTACACATGCCTTATTGTAGTAAGTGAAATATGTATCTATAGTTGAAGGTACCATCTATAGGTAATAATTATTTGTCTGTCAATCTGAACACAATCTGCTCACTCGCAAAAAACAGTGTGGACTAGGGTTGGGCAATATAGCTCTAAAATAATATTGCAATACTTCAGAATATTTTTGCTATAATATTTTGATGAGACACATCATTGATTTATTTTATATTAATTTCTAGAATCTACTGCTGCAAAAAAATAAAATGTTCAAGTTTTATTTAGTATAAATATAAGTCAATAAACAGTAACTTTCCAAGACCCTGAATTTGCTACAAACTACAGTGCAGAATATTTAATACATGCATATAGTAAATAGCTAAACAAAAACAAAATATACTCTTAAGAATGTCATAATTATTACTAGTCATTGTTTCTTGATTGTGTCAAAACATATTATATTATTGCATACTATTCTATGTGTCCCACCAGAAACTTTGCCTGAAAATAGTCATCAAATATCCTGAAAATAGCCTTAGTGCTATTCCTGCTCCCAAAAACATCTAATTACACCTAATTCAGCCCATTAAGAAGCTATTTTAGAATTGCAGTGCTGTGTTAGAGCAGGAAAAACCCTCAAAAATGTGCAGAGCAAGGTGGCGTCTGCACCACGACTGAGAAACACTGTGTTAAATCAACACAGATCTGCAGTACGATCTTTAGCCACCAGGACGCTCCCTAACACAAACAAACAAACTCTCTTAGACCTGCAGACAGCAGCTCAGTTCTAGTCTGGACACGTCCCCAGCGGGAACTCGAGGAACTAAAAAATAAACAAACACTGAACACAGTTCCTCCACCCTGAAGCAATCGCTGTTTTGACACCATTCTTCTCTAGACGCTTCTACTCGTGTGACGAGCTCTCTGGCATGACAAGCATGAGGCAGCTGCTCGAGCTCTTTCATAAATTCCACTGCTGCTTCAGAAACTGAAACACTCCTTCAGACTAGAAATGAACACTGTGAATTAACACAGTCAAATATGTAGCAAATATGTATCGTCACTTTACTGATACACTTGTACAAAACAACTTCATTTGAACGGGTGCCATTTGCTTGTTGTAACTATTTTTTTTTAATCTTTTTAAAAAACTGTGAATCTAATAACACATATTTAACTATTCAAAACATGTACTGCTCGATCTCTGGCATTTTATTTATTTTTTTACATGGTTTATATCCACTACTTTATCCACTACTTAATCTGATTTTCTCTCAAGAAAGTGTTTACTTTTAAGAAATGGTTGAAAGTTTCAAATAATTGGTATTTATGAAGAAAAAAAATCACAATATATGCATGCACATTTTATTTTTCTAAAATATGTAAAGCTATTTGTACCTTTTTAAGAAGACCCAAACCTAAAATGTATGAAATTTATTATCATGAAAAAAAAATGGATAAATGATAAACCAAACAGAACAGAAAAGAAATATAAAAATTGTTTTACATTAACTAATATTCACATTAATAAATCAATAAACTAGGGGACAATACTCACTCCTGTTACTGGCTCTCATTCCTGTTACTGACACTTAGCGCTGTTACTGGCACTCAGTCTTCTTACTAGCACTCAGTCCTGGTACTCTTTATGTTATTAGTAACAGGAATGAAAGTCACATGACTGAGTTTTTAGCATAGAAGTAGCAAGCACATGAAAAATACCTAAACACTGAGCACATTCTAGTGATTGAAAACTCGGGGGGACAACTTAAATGTGTATTTTAACTTAAATATAATGAATTTATTTTGAAAAATATATATTTTTAAAGCAAAGATGGGATTTTTAGTCACTCAACAATGCAAAAAAAAAATCTCTCTAGGATTTTAATAATTATATTTCATTTTAAAGTTTACAGTTAGAGAGTGGGGACAGGTAACAAATGCTTTTCTCCTAACGCTCTAGTAGTTAATTTTAATGTTTTTAAATACAAATTTTACGTTTGCAATTAGGTCAATGTACAAGACACTATGCTTAATAATAAAAAGTATTTTAAAGTTATTGTGTGTGCACATTTATACGTCATTTCCTGGGGACAGAAATGGCACCGGTTTGGCGGAATATGCCAACTTAGAAACCTAGGTTAAGCACAGAGGGTGACCCATGCTCTAGCACCTTAGGAGCAGAAAGTTTAAGGGCCTTGTTGAAGGACCCAACAGTGGCAGAATAGTAGACTTGGATATCAAACCCTCAAACCTTGTGATCAATAATCAATAATCCAGTGCTCTATCCAGTGGGTCATCACTGTCAGTCATATCCATGTCCCCACCTACAGTACCAGCTTGTTCTGCTAAGAACGTAAAGGCCAAAATGTTGCAAGAAGCTTCACTGCATCCTGATGCAACATTACTGGAGCTTTACAAAAGAATGGTCACAGCCTACAGGTTAGAAAAGGAAGGCGGCTTGTACCGGAAAGTTATTGGTTAAGGTGCCCCATGATAAGGAACCCAATATTGCCAATTGCACAGTAGGTGCTGAAGTGGCTTCCCAACACTTGCTGTATGTGTTCCCACTGCCTGATCAATTGCTACAAGTGTGCTTATTTAATCTTAATGAAGATTATGAAAATCCTCTTTATCACCATTTGTACTGCACACACAAGAATTTAACCTCTGCCCCACCTATTATACTTACAGTAAACACGCCTCAGGGTACAGTTAGCGCACATGTCCAGAGTGGTGGGCAGCTTTGGAGCAGTCTGGGGTACAGTGCCTTGCACTTCAGTTGTATCCTGTCTTGGGATGCTCTGTTCACATTTTTTTGCCATCGAGTCATTTGATACCGATACTCAATCTAATACTTTGGCAATGCAGTAAAAAAAGTTTTAAAAATAACTTTTCAATTATTATTAAAATAGTAACAAAACTTACTATTTTTTAGCACAAAAACAAGTACTAAACAGACATAATTTTTTACTTTTTCCTAAATAAAGTAAGAAAAAATATTGATAAAATTATCAGAAAATCATTTTCACAATTCTCTGAGTACACTAAGGCAACAAAAAGGGCAACTTAACTAATTTTAAAAATGTATATTAAACAAATTTTTTAACTAAGTTTAAACAATGTTTAAACTATGTATAGTTTAAAATGTGAGGTGATGCATATTCCTTGTGAATCTGTTAAAATAATGCATAAGTAGCTTAAAATTACAACTCTGATATGTATTCCTATGTACTGACTTAGCAGGGGAAACTAGTTAAAGGGACACACACACACGCACTCTTCAGACATGAAGGGAGAGAAGTGTGTTAGCAGTGCTGTGGCTAATTGTACTATACAGAGCTGTTCAGTGTGAAATAAAACAGAAGTTCAACCTCAGTCTGTAACCCGGATATTTTTCACACCGACGTTAACAAAACCTGAAGGGTACGCCACTCATTGAAGCCTCATCCTACTCGTTTACACTGAATATGCGCCATAGAGCTTTAGACTAGCACTAGTCTTCTGTATTCTGTGTACTAGTCCACTGTAGTTCTGTGCACCCACTCTCCGCTTCCCACGAATGTGTACTGTTTACAGCATGGACGTATGGAAAACGTAACGTTACATATTTGATAGATCAGTGATTCGAATCTTTCCCACCCAATACTGATCATTTGATCAAACTGGTGAACTCTTGTATCTGTTTATTGTGTATATCTGGGAAGCTCCTCATTTTATCTCAAGTGTTTGTGTTTCTAATATTTACAAGGGGTATTAAACCTAGCTTCTCAAACAGTAAAACAGAGGATGAGCGCAGAACTCACAATGTGCAGGAAGTCGAGTGGCGTGGCCGTGTGCAGGTCCCAGTTTAGTTTATCCAGAATGATCCTCTCCATCCTCAGTATCTCAGAGGGAGTGCAGCCGCATTTGCTGCAGCCAATCAGCTCTCTCAGTGCTGGGATACGCTACATTAAGAGAGAGATAGACAGAAAGACAGAGTTAATAAGAGGAAGGGAGAGAGAGAGTGTGTGTAAAGGGAGAAAGAAGAGGGAAAAAACAGAAAACAGAAAATATAACAGTGTAGCAGAGCAGAGAGAGACAGAAGCAGAGATATAAAATACACACAGCCAACACGACTTAGTAACAGATTAAAAACACAATGGTTATGAACATAAATATGCACCCCCACGAACAAAGCAAAGCCTTTCATGTTAAATTTTCTCCTCTAGTCCTAAAGTCCAGCCCATTCCTCAGCTCAGCTGCAGATTAGTGGTTCTTCCAGTGACTGCTCACGTGATGATCACAGACTACTCTCACAATCCTTTCAGACCCTCCGGCTAAAAACGAAACAAACCCGCTGCCCCCTGGACCCCGTGGGAGCCGTTCTGATTTTAAGCTGACTTTCCGAATCTGATAAACTGGGTGAATAAAAACCGACTAATGAGCTAAAACAACAGCTGATGAGGCGGGAGAGAGCCCACTGATGCTGGATCAGCTCTGATTGACTCACCTCGTCCTCCTCGCTGGTCTTAGCCGCCAAGAAGAAACAGGTGATGGCGATGCAGCGTAGATACTTTGGACGAGCCTGAGAGATAGAGAGAGAGAGAGAGAGAGAGAGAGAGGGAGAGAGGGAAAGAAAGAGAGAAAAAGAGAGACTTACTTACGTAATAACTACAAAAGTTCCTGATGAAAACTCAGGATGGTTGTTTAGCTAATGTAGTTCTCACTGGTTGCTAGAACATTTCAGGTATTTGGGTTGCATAGGGTGTTGCTATGTGGTCACGATGGTATACCACATGGTTTCCACTGATGTTCTATTGATGTTGTTCAAAATCTCTTGGCTAAAATGCGATGTGCCAAAACTTTTACTTAAACTGGTTTATCCAAAAGCTCATCTATACACAGACAATGAGCAATGGAAGAAAGGGCGGCACATTAGTTCTCAGCTGCCGTTTCTGAACATTCCATCTTCATGTCTATAGGTACATTCATTTATGAAAAATGTAAATCGGCTCAAAATTTCACATTTCACAACAAATAGGCAAGTTTTAATGCATTCATATGGGAGTATTTTGGCCATAATAGTTCATTCAAATGAGCAATGTGCAGATGTGAAAATTCAAATAGTGCTAGATGATTGCTAGGAAATTGCTAAGTAGTTGCTAAACAAGTGTAAGAAACCACTGGTGGTTGCTATAAGGCTTGCGATGGTGTTGTCGAGTGATTTTTTCAGATAGATGACATGAGTTTAACTTGGTGGTTGAGATGAAATTGCTGAGTAGTTGCTTTTTGGGTGGTTCCAAGACAGTTGCTTAGGAATCATAGGAGGTTGCTGTTTTTGTGTATTAGGGGTGCCCGATATGGACAGAAAATATGTGATAATACTGTTGGAGATCCCAATAACAGTGTAAAACATAATAAATTAAGATCATAAATTAGTTTTAGCTCCACAAAGGTTTTTTATAATACTTGGTTTGGCTGCCCTCTGCCTCCAGCCTCATTATGTCACTTGAGCACAGTCCGCAATGTATTGTAATATATGTCAAATGTATTTGTTTATTTGCGTCACTGTCACATAAGCAGCCTATTATTTCCTACAGGGACATGGTAAAAGAGGTAAGAAGCAGAAGTAGATAATAAACTTAACTTGTTACTGTGTTAAATCCAATAATGCAGCTCTAACTAAGCTGTATAAGTGATGAAGTGTAGTCAGTGCTGTTAACTTCTGACATATCCCTGATATACACAGGAATAACAGGTTACCACAATATAATGATCAAATTTTATCACATCAGCTACCCCTGCAATGAGCTGTAATACACTATAAATACAGTAATCAACTAAGTGGTGTAGCACCACAAAGAACCAACATTGTATCTCTCTCAATTACACATACTCCACACTTCCTTCCTTTATTTACTTCTCCGAAATGCGTAAATGAGGGATTACAAAGAAATTCCATCACACGCAACTCTGGGCGTGCCCAAATCACATGCAAAAAGCTTCTGGAATTTGTAAACTGCTGATGTCACGAGTCAATAACACAGAACTGTGACGACAGAAACGACGGTGGTGAATAATACCACTTTAAAGCTGTCTCTTCTGGATTACAAAAGACGTGGAAGATGGTATCAGATACATCTGATGGTAAGACAGACTAGACTGATAAACAACCTTCAACCTGAACAGATCCAAAAGTGAAAGCTTTTACACACACTCATAAACATAGTAACGAAACATAGCTGTGATAAAGGGAAATTCCACTGTGGCAGTTCGGTTTCAGCATAACCTTACGCTTAAAATGTAAACAAGGTCTGTCACAGTAAAATTAATGTGCAATGTAAAAAAGATTATCTGGATATCCTTCAAATATATAAGTGATTATTAAATACAATATAATTAGTTTTAGTTGATAATTAAGTAGTTTTATTTATAAATAGATTATGAAAGGTTTTATTCAGTTTTATTGTAGATTTAAGAATAGAAACAAACAGCAGCCACTATTTTAAGCTATCAAAAAGGCAAACTATTGATTATTTTACATTTATTTTTAAGGGAGTAAAATAAAAGAATAGGAAGAATAATAAGAATAGCAAGCAGATCTCTTAATCCTCACAAGCAGCTTTTATAATAAACAAGGTGCAAACATAACATCTTTATGATATACAGCTAATAAGAGACCACTTAAAATGATTAAAAACTTAAAATGAATAAAACTGATAATTATTTCACCAAATATTGATTTCTGAACTCTTAAAACATTATAAATAATAACTTGTTTTCTTTGCATTATTTGAGGTCTGAAAGCCCTGCATTTTTTTATTTCAGCCATTTCTCATTTTCTGCAAACAAATGCTTTAAATGACAATAGTTTTATTTGGAATTTGGGAGAAATGTTGTCTGTAGCTTATAGAATAAAACAACAATGATCAGTTTACCCAGAAACTGAAGTGGTCTCTTATTTTTTTCCTGAGCTTTTTATTGCACTATTTCTGAAGTGATATATAATCAGTGCCACATTGGAGAGTTCTTTACAGGTTTCTTAACAGAAGCATAAGCCTATCTACTGAGACATATGTAAACGTACAATCTTCAGTACCTCACACTAAAAACTGTATTTAATCAGCGACTCAATTAACCACCCAGCACTAGGTGAAATGCTGTTCTGAAGAAACTTTGGTGGTGAAGGAAATCGGACAAAGCCCACTATGGTTTATATTTGAGCAATAATACACTCAAGCTTCATAGTGTAACAGGAGAGGCTGGCACTGGTGTACAGCAATTATAGGACAAAGCAACAGGCTAAGTATAGATAAATTCTCAATTTTATATATATTTATATATATATATATTGTTTTTCCTTTAACACAAACACATAAGATATAAACTTAAATGAGAGGTAAAATGACTGCTAGTTAAGGTTAAAGACCTTTTGTTCTTTGGTTCTAAAAAAAAATTGTAGGTGTTCAACAGTCAGTTTCTAATATTATTACATGATCTCAGGACTGACTTTGACTGTCAGACTGGCAGAGAATGAAAGAATTTGACCTGTCAAAAGGAAAACTGAAAGTCTGAAGTTTACTTAAAAATAGACCCTGAAACTCAGCACCACACACACACACACACACACACACACACACTTATAAACTGATTAAAATCTTGGATCAAGTGTTTTCAGTGAAACTAGAAGTGGTGCCCACAAAAGGTATACAGTAATAGTAATAATAATACTCTAGACTTGTACTTGTATAATGACAAGTATTAAGCAAGAAACAAAAACATTGTTCAAAGCAAACAACAGAGCTGGGGATGACATGATTGCACTTGTACTATTTTTAAATGACTGCATACAGTTATAATTCAATAATATCCAATAAAAATACATTACAAAAGCAACTCTCTCACTGAGTTGACACATAGACCATAAATTGCAAATTATAAAAAGACAGCACATGATTTAATAAATAGCAGTAGGTTACATTACCATTTAATTATAGTATTACTATTATATAGTTGTTCCTACAGTACGATTATAGTGTATTAGGTTCTTGTTGGGAACATTAGCTTTAAAGGTATGTTTACTATAATCTATAACCTGTATTACCTGTTAGTGTGCATACAGATCATTCATATGAAAAGTGATTCCACACATTTAAATGTAATTAGGTGTGTACTCAGGCTAACAAACATGAGAACATTTTTTTTTTCTTATTTCATAAGAAACAACAAACAGATGTCCCAATACTTTTGTCCACATAGTGAAGAAGAAGCCTGCTTTCAACAGTCCACTAGTCTTCATAACTGTGGAACTTCCTTCTTTTAATGTTTACTTCTGGTTATGGTGTTAAACCAAGTTAAACTTCAGCGAGTGTCTCGCCACCTCTCACCTTAAACACTAACCCTTAAACAAAGCTCAGACTGAACTCAAGGTCAACAGGGTGTAAAGCACAGCAGTTAGAGGGAGGGTCACTGAGTCATCCTAAAGTTATTCAGCTCTACAGCTGTAAGAGGTGATGACACAGGTAAAAAAAAACTGCTGTAATACTGGTGAAATCTACGGAGCTGCACGTCTACTCAAACTTAAAAAGCCTGTATTTCACATTATTACACTACAGTGTATGACAGAGCATTTGTATTCACAGCCATAAAAAAATCTTTTTATATATGTGACAGTTGCTCAGCCTCTCCTCTATTAAAGAATCCAATCAAATCAGTTTATTAGACACATTAATGTAATATGATACAACTGGCAGCGAAATGCTTTGATGGCTGTCTAAACATATAATAAGAGAAAGGAAACAAGGATAAAATATTAAAATATATGTACAGTTAAGAAATACATGTGGATTTTTTAAAATAATTGAATAAATCAATAATTTAAAAAGTATAGACTGATATGGGGAGTATTTATTAAGCTATGCAAATACAGACGTACTGTGAAGTGTATGCGTAACATGATAGTTAATTATTATTATTATAACGTGATAGTTACATTATTGGTTTATTGTACAATATACAGACATGACCGCAATTATTTTTGCTGAGTTCAATATTACCCTGTAAGGAGGGTCCATTAATTTCAATGAGCTGGTATGTTGCCTTTTCAAAATCAATCTTATTAAAATTTTACTTATTTACAAATTAACTGCCTAATAATTCTAAAATAAAAGTTAATTGTTTATAGGGTAGTTGTAATAGTTCAATATTATGCTATTATATTATAATTATAATCAGTGGCCCTGATTATATCAGTATCACTATTGCATGAGTTGTTTCAAAATATCAACCAATAGAAATTGTTATTGTGACGGACCTAGTAACAACGTTTAATTTTAGGCATGTCTACAGCACAACGTTACATTAATAAAAGGTCCTGCAACCAGTGGCCCTGCCTTTTCTGACTGCACACGCTGGTGTGCTATTTTAACAGGACAAAGCTTGTCCAAACACTGCTGCTGTCTATATACTGCTGAATAATAAAGGCTATATGGGATGGATTATCACAGAACACTATTAGGAACCTTTACAACTCCATGCTGATACATCAGGCATGTTTTGTTACACATGCATCACATATTTATTGAGTATGCAGTACTCAATAAATATGATCAAAGAATGCCCATATCAGTCTAAATGTGAATTATTTATTGTTCTAGGTAATCTATATATTGCTTCCAAATAGCAATACAATCAAACACTATTTTGCAAGTATTTGGGAACTTGAAGAAATACACTAACTAAGCAGGCTGTTTTAGTTACTGTATCCTGAAGACTGATAGATGTAAACATATGTAAATGCACTCTGTGCTGATTTGACTTGTATTGTGCCACATTGACATTGCAGTCCAGGCTGAAAGCCTCCTTATACACTGACATGCTGACTGCCATCTGACAGGAACTAGTATTGTGTCCTAAGACTTTTTTTTCATGTCACATGGAAGCTAAAGAATGCTGCATTGACCTGCATGTGTGTGGGATCTCCTGAATGGTCAATTGTCTGTTGACACAGACAATTCTAGCCAGATGCTGCCGGTCACAATCATTCCATTCCATTCCATGGTTCTTATGATGTAATCCTAACACATACAACAACATCTATCTGGCACCCACTATCCAGTCTTGTCGTTGATTCACGACGCCATGCCATGAGCATGCTGGCCAGTTTTTAACCTCACTCTAAAGAGAACACCTCACAACTTATACAAGTGTGGACTTTCCTTAGCCATTCCCTAAAGTAACACTTCATGGTTTTACAAACTGCTATTTTGTGACTTTTGGCGTTTTGGCTTTTTATTTGCTAAAATGTTAGCCCCAAGCTAATAAATCAGCAGCAAGCTAACATGCTAGTGATAGTACAGCTTTATTCCATTTCACACAAGTTGAGTTAAGTAAGGAACTACTTGTACATGTTATTTACATAAGCATATAGTTTGTTTTGATGTCAAAATTATTATTATTATTGTCAAAATTATTATTCAGATCCCAATAATGTAAGTTCTATTGTACTTTTCTGCACAAATTAAAGTGTATCTTCCACAGAATCCCTCAGCCCATTTAAATCAGCTGTGAGCGAGAAATAACCCATACTGAATTACACCACACCGCTTCTTAATGGCTAATGGAAAATTCTACTTGGAGCGGTTCTAAGTGCTGTGAGCTGGCAGTACCTTAATGGCAGAGAGGAAGCGGTCAAGCATGGAGATTGCCAAACAGAGGGTTTCTGGATAAAGCTTCAGCTGGTGGTGCACATCGGCCAGCCATCGAACAGCCTCGTCACGCTGGGCAGGGGAGATATCTGTATCCTGAGGGGTGAGAACATCAGTGTGAAACATGCAGACAGAGATAGAAGTTCATCCAAACTATTCTGTAATCATTTAAGATCCTTTTTTATATATTACAAACTGAATCTTGTGGATTTTCATTTGTAAAATAAAAAAAACTGAAGGATTCGTTTGTCAAATAAAAAAAAAATGATTCAGGTGATCAACAAAGACATGTTATTTGATGTGTAATTCTTTAGTTTACAACTGTTATTAATGTTGCTAAAAAACAATGGATGTCCCCAATTTGTGTCTGTGAAAATATGTCCAAATTCGTTTGTTTCTCAGCCTGCTTCTAAATCCCATCAAGATCTTTCTTGGTTTGATAAATGCATGTAATTTTAAACACAGAGCTGAAAGGTAGAGAAACAAGTTTGCATTTCTATCAGTGTGGTATCATACTGCATACTGCGGTTCAGTTTGAATGCAGAAGAGCAAATAAGGGCATTGTGTTAATGATAATGAAGTTCCTGTAGTAACTTCAACTTCAGTATATCCAAGCTGTTTAATAAACTGTAGCTCTGTTTATGAAGATGTTTGACACATTTCTAAAAAGTAAATGAAGATAGTGGTGTATTTTTACAGAGATAAGTACAGGGTTCATTAGTTAGCTTATCATTTTCCATTGTAAACCAAAAGTCTCATGTCAGATACCAAAACACCATACATATCTTTTCTGACAGCATTTGGTGTCAGTGATGAATCATTTAACTCCAACTATTTCAGGATAAACTATTCCTAGTCCTGGTCGTGTTAGTCAGATTGGACTAATCAAACATATAGTTATTACACATCTATAACAGTTGTTACATTAGCAAGTTATTAAAGCAATAGTCCCGAAATTATTAATAAACAAAGCCCAAAATGAAAATTTGTCCTCACTTCTTACGCTGGTGTAAAACACCACCTCTTAAACACATTTTATATTACATTGGCTGAACATTATGCAAATTTAGACAGTGCTTATCTAAGGTGTGTTTGTGTGTCAGCTCACCTGGTTGGATGGTTTCTTTGGCACGTAAACCGTCCACAGCCTGGCTTCCCTAGAAGCTGCCTTCTCCAGGAGAAAAGACAACTTCCGGCCTTCCAAAGGTTCGGCGAACTTCATCACGAACCCTGGAAAAGCCTACCTCCCCACTGGATACAGCTACCTGTGTGAGGAAGAGCGGACACATGAGATACATTTCACAATTTGACAACTGTCCTGTAGCTTGCTGTATATCACAAAAACGAAGACACAAAGTTTGTGTGCCACATTTATCCTTCACATATATTTGAGAGCCTAAGATACTGTAACATGAAAAGTGATTAACTAATGTGGAATTTTATTGTGGTACTGTACAACAGTGTGTAAATACCTTGGTACTTCTTATTTACATCAAAGTATAATTTATAATACAATAACATATTATGTACAGGAAACACGCTTAAATGCAAACTATATATTTTAGAGCCCATTTTAGTCCTAATTATCCCAAAAGAGCCCACAGCAACATGTGTGTCACAGCCCTTTAAAAGCTGTGTAAAATTACTTACAGCGGTCGGTCCTTTACTCATGAAGTCCCTCAGTGAGATATACTGAACATCCTGAGAGCATCACTACAGGACAGTGTGTACATGAGTGTTTATCTGACCATATTTACAGAATGTTGCAGTGCTGGGTTAATGCTGGAGATACAACTACCTCATTGTAAAAGTGTAATTTAGCTTCTACTGTTCCAAC